>NW_025804880.1:15000-21916 GCF_021234035.1 Daphnia pulicaria | reverse complement strand
ACCGCGGTTGTTCCGAGTTTCTCTTTCTCTTCGAAAGTCTTTGCGGAAAATTCTGCCTCGTGTGACCGTTGAGCGGTGAGGTGTGTGTGTGTGTGTGTGTCGTGCGGGGTGATGCGAGAGTGTGCCTCGGCGGTGGAAAAATAAAAATAAAACTCTGAGCCCACAAAAATTTAAAAGATGTATGCTTGTCAGCTTAGTAAAGCAGGCTTGACTTATGAGCATACAGCACGCCACATATGACCGTCGAAAACCGTAATACGGGAAAAAAAGTTGATGAATATATCAAGACCGGTCGAATGAATCCGATTCACTTTGGGCTCATAGACCGTTGAATGGTCTTTGACTTTGGAAATTGAAATGAAAAAAATCCAACAAACGGATCGGATCGGTGTTTCTCTTCACTGGGACTCGCTGTGACACGCCAGGCGTTGCGATCAAAAATTTTAGTTTCCGAAGAAAAAGAAAAAAAACGAAAAACGTGTTGATTTGGTGTGTGTTTGGTGATGCGTGGGCGAAATAAAAACCCGCAACTCGCCGGATGCATATCAAACAAACATACACGAAATACCTGGTTGATCCTGCCAGTAGCATATGCTTGTCTCAAAGATTAAGCCATGCATGTCTAAGTACAAGCCGCTAGACGGCGAAACCGCGAATGGCTCAATAAATCAGTTATGGTTCCTTAGATCCACTCCATCCTACTTGGATAACTGTGGTAATTCTAGAGCTAATACATGCACTCGAGCCTCGACTGCGGGCTTTCGGGCTCGCAGAAGAGGTGCTTTTATTAGATCAAAACCAGTCGGGGCCGGGCTTTCGGGCTCGCGCACCGTACCAATTTTGGTGACTCTGGATAACTTCACGCCGATCGCACGGCCTTCGCGCCGGCGACGTATCTTTCAAATGTCTGCCTTATCAACTGTCGATGGTAGGTTACGCGCCTACCATGGTTGCAACGGGTAACGGGGAATCGGGGTTCGATTCCGGAGAGGGAGCCTGAGAAACGGCTACCACATCCAAGGAAGGCAGCAGGCGCGCAAATTACCCACTCCCGGCACGGGGAGGTAGTGACGAAAAATAACGATACGGGACTCTTCCGAGGCCCCGTGATTGGAATGAGTACACTTTAAATCCTTTAACGAGGAACCATTGGAGGGCAAGTCTGGTGCCAGCAGCCGCGGTAACTCCAGCTCCAATAGCGTATATTAAAGTTGTTGCGGTTAAAAAGCTCGTAGTCGGATGTCTGTCTTCGGCCGGGCGGCGCCGCTCTGAATCAAGGGTGTTGCGTTTCACGCTCTGGGAGCCCGGGTGTCAAAGCCCGACTCTCTTCACGGTCGGACAACATCGCCGGAGTGGTGGTCGGTGCGTCGTTGTTGTATCTGCGGCCAGAGTTGGAAAGTTCTTTCGGGTTCTTTTTTAAATTTTGGTCGTAGTTGACTCGATTCGCTCCACCCAGTCAATCGTTCGGGGTGCCCTTCACCGGGTGTCTCGGGCGGCCGGCAACGTTTACTTTGAACAAATTAGAGTGCTCAAAGCAGGTGTATCCCAACGCCTGAATATCGCAGCATGGAATGATGGAATAGGACCTCGGTCCGATTTTGCTGGTCTTTTACTTTTGGACCCGAGGTAATGGTCAATAGAGACGGACGGGGGCATTCGTACTGCGGCGACAGAGGTGAAATTCTTGGACCGCCGCAAGACGAACAACAGCGAAGGCATTTGCCAAGAATGTTTTCCTTGATCAAGAACGAAAGTTAGAGGTTCGAAGGCGATCAGATACCGCCCTAGTTCTAACCATAAACGATGCCAACCAGCAATCCGTCGGAGTTACTCCAATGACTCGACGGGCAGCTTCCGGGAAACCAAAGTCTTTGGGTTCCGGGGGAAGTATGGTTGCAAAGCTGAAACTTAAAGGAATTGACGGAAGGGCACCACCAGGAGTGGAGCCTGCGGCTTAATTTGACTCAACACGGGAAACCTCACCAGGCCCGGACACTGGAAGGATTGACAGATTGAGAGCTCTTTCTTGATTCGGTGGGTGGTGGTGCATGGCCGTTCTTAGTTGGTGGAGCGATTTGTCTGGTTAATTCCGATAACGAACGAGACTCTAGCCTGCTAAATAGGTGACGGGTTTTATCAATTGAAACCGAAGGGAGTACGGAGGCGTCGGGATCAGGTGGCGGCGATTCGGGTCTCGGTGGGACTGGTTCCTTTAGTGAGGCAATCTCTCGGCTTGGTTTCGTTGTGCTCTGTTCGTCGGGTGTACGGCCTTCACGGGTTGGTTGCCTGGCGGATGAGGTATGGCGGGGCTTTGTCGGGAATGTCTCGCGGGGGCTGGCTCTATTGTTATTCGGTCGTCGTCATCCCCGGCGATACCTTCTGCTCTCGCGTCCGTCACGCAGTCTTCTTAGAGGGACAAGCGGCGTCCAGCCGCGTGACAGTGAGCAATAACAGGTCTGTGATGCCCTTAGATGTCCTGGGCCGCACGCGCGCTACACTGAAGGAATCAGCGTGTTTCACTCTCCCTGTCCGAAAGGACCGGGTAACCGCTGAACCTCCTTCGTGGTTGGGATTGGGGACTGCAATGATCCCCATGAACCAGGAATCCCTAGTAGGCGCGGGTCACTAGCCCGCGTCGATTACGTCCCTGCCCTTTGTACACACCGCCCGTCGCTACTACCGATTGAATGATTTAGTGAGGCCTTCGGACGGGCTTGTCGGGGTGCCGTCGAGTGGGGAGCAATCTCTGCCCGTGCGGTGCCTACCAACGGCGAGACTGAAAGATGGTCGAACTTGATCCTTTAGAGGAAGTAAAAGTCGTAACAAGGTTTCCGTAGGTGAACCTGCGGAAGGATCATAAACGAACAAGACAAATGTTTTGCGCATATGGCTTTGGTTGAGCACGAAACAACTAAAAGTTGCAAAACAAAAAAACCCCATCAAAAGTCTTTCGGCGTAAGACATCGTATGAACTATGTGTGGGTTGACGGAAGAAAATCATTTATTTTGAACGGGTATCAGGCGCTCTGATGCGCGGTGGTTTAAAGCGGATTCGCCTTTTCAAATTGATTTTTCTTTCCTCTCGGCTCAAAAAAAAACACAAAGTCTTTCGATTTGGTCTATGGCCGTGAGCAAATTCTTCCTGCTTCGATGGTGAATGTCTCTATAGATTCATTCGACCTTTAGCGGCGCTCACAGTGTTGACGTTAGTAGAGTGAAGAATACGATAGCCCGCCTGGGCCGCGAGTACCGAAGGAACAATAAAGGAGATTTTATAAAGTCTTAGTCCCTAAATCAAACACTTTGAAAAATAAAAACTCGGTGGATGGAGAGTCGGAAAAAAAAAAAACATCAAGATTTTGAACGGGTATCAGGCGCTCTGATGCGCGGTGGTTTAAAGCGGATACGCCCAATCGAAATTGTTTTTTTTTGTTTCTCTCTTCGTCTTCGGGATTTTTTGATTCTCGGTGGGGGACGAAAGTGTGAGACTTTACTCTGGACGTTCTTTTCGGGCGTAGATACTCGTGGTTGCGTGCGTGTGCGTCGTATAGACTAACACTCCAAAGCCCGACACTATGCCGTTGAAAACCGAATGTTTTTTAAGCTTGCCCTTCGCCCTCTCGATGAAGTAGGAAGAATTCAAAATCACAATAACACACTAAACCCAAATTCTAGTACGAGTGTTTATCGGAACATTTTCTTTCTGGCTTTCTTTCTCCGCCCTCGCATTCATTTGCTTGGGCGGGTTGGAGAAAAAGAGAGAAGAAAACGAATATGTCGTTTTATATACGACCCTGAACGGTGGATCACTAGGCTCGTGGATCGATGAAGAGCGCAGCAAAGTGCGCTAATCCATGCGAACTGCAGAACACATGGAGCATCGAAATCTTGAACGTAAATGGCGGCCCAGCTTCTCGCTCGGGCCACATCTGACTGAGGGTCGGTCGAATGATGAACGAACAGAGATTTTTTCAGTCTTGGTTTTGCATGTTGGGTCGCGGCGAGATTTATTTTTCACCCGGCCTGACCGCATAAAAGCTCCCGAATCTCTAACGTCTGGGTGCCGCGCGACTTAAGTGTCCGCGATGCCTCAAATACAAAAAAGGGGGAAAAATAAAAGAAGGTTCGCCCTGTTTTGTTTTTTTCCTCTCTATTCAAAAGAAACCTTTTTCGATGGCAAAACAGATGGGAAATTTTTGAGCCAACTCAAAAAAAAATTTTAGAAATAAACACATCTTCTCGAACAAGGTGTCGGCTGCGTGTGCGCGATATACCGCTTCAACGCGAGTTTAGTTGTGTGTGTGCGCCGGGCGTGTCGAAGTGTCGACCACCGCGAATTATCACTCACTCTAACCGCTCGTTATGCAAGCTTGGTTCGCGCACGACGCGTTGTTTCAATACAAAAAGCCGCAGGACGCCCTGTCACTTTTCGTAAATTAATTTTTGCGAATAACGAGAGACTCGCTTTATTTCGAAAAAAAAAAATTTGAACCGGCAATTATTCAATCTTTCCCGGCTTTAAAACGCCAAAGTCTGCCGAGCTAGATAAAGTGTTGTCTCCTTTTGAAAACAAACAATTCATTCTGACCTCAGTTTAGATGAGACTACCCGCTGAACTTAAGCATATCAGTAAGCGGAGGAAAAGAAACTAACAAGGATTCCCTTAGTAGCGGCGAGCGAACAGGGATGAGCCCAGCACCGAACCTCGCGCCCGGTTGAGCGGGTGCCGAGGAATGTGGTGTTCGGGAGGATCGTGCGCGTCTGTCCGGTATCTATCGTCCAAGTCTCCATGAACGGGGCGAGCAACCCACAGAGGGTGTCAGGCCCGTAGATAAGACGAGCCGAGACCGTGCATCGGATCCCTTCCCAAGAGTCGGGTTGCTTGAGCGTGCAGCCCTAAGCGGGAGGTAAACTCCTTCTAAGGCTAAATATCGCCACGAGACCGATAGCGAACAAGTACCGCGAGGGAAAGTTGAAAAGAACTTTGAAGAGAGAGTTCAAGAGTGCGTGAAACCGTTCAGGGGGTTAAACGGGTGGGCCCTCGAAGGTCGAACAAGTCCCCGCTCCCGGCACTTGGTTGTATGCCCTTAACGCTGCATGGAGACTGCCTGAATTGGCGGCTCTCTTGCATAAGTCGTTCTGCGATCGCAATAGCCACGCCAAGGTCCGCAAGTGGGGGGCCTAGTAGGACTCCGCGACCGACTGGGTGTCTGTTACACGGGGCGTCCGTTAGCGAGTTTCGTGGTTACCTTCGCGGGTGCCGCGATGACGAGCGCGGCGTTTCCCAACAGTACTGCCCGGTCGTGACCTGTCTCCTCCCGGGAGGTGTCGTAGCTTTTTTTTGTAAAAGAGAAAAAGTTGCGGTGCTCAACCTGTGGAGGCCCAGAGCGGAGAGTAGAAGTCGGGTCCCACCCGACCCGTCTTGAAACACGGACCAAGGAGTCTAACATGTGCGCAAGTCGTCGAGAAATTATCAAACTAAACTCGCGAGGCGCAATGAAAGTGAAGCGGCCCCGATGAGGGTGCATCCGCGAGGGGTGATCCCGTCTCGAACAGAGCGGGCGCAACCCCAGGGCGTCCGAATGCTCGCGAGATCTTTCCCCCTTAAAAGGGTTTGGTCGAGTCGGCCGGACGAACCCAGAGCGCACACGTTGGGACCCGAAAGATGGTGACCTATGCCTGGCCAGGACGAAGCCAGGGGAAACCCTGGTGGAGGTCCGCAGCGATTCTGACGTGCAAATCGATCGTCGGAGTTGGGTATAGGGGCGAAAGACTAATCGAACCATCTAGTAGCTGGTTCCCCCCGAAGTTTCCCTCAGGATAGCTGGTGCTCGCAAAGAGAACAAACGGAGTTTCATCCGGTAAAGCGAATGATTAGAGGCCTTGGGGTCGAAACGACCTCAACCTATTCTCAAACTTTCAATGGGTGAGAAGCCCGGCCTTTTTCCTTGATTGAGGCCGCGGCAATTGATTTGAATCTGAGCGCCCAGTGGGCCATTTTTGGTAAGCAGAACTGGCGCTGTGGGATGAACCAAACGCCCGGTTAAGGCGCCTAAACGACGCACATTTCGGATCCCACGAAAAGGAGTTGGTTGCTAAAGACAGCAGGACGGTGGCCATGGAGGTCGGAATCCGCTCAGGAGTGTGTAACAACTCACCTGCCGAAGCAACTAGCCCTTAAAATGGGAGGCGCTATAGCGTCGTGCCTATACCGGGCCGTCGGTCGGCAGAGCGAATAACGTCCGTGTCAGCTCGAAGAGAGCGACGGCGCTGAGGCCCCGACGAGTAGGGGGGGTCGCGACGGTGAGCGTAGAAGGGTTGTGGGCGTGAGCCTGCCCGGAGCCGCCGTCGGTGCAGATCTTGGTGGTAGTAGCAAATACTCCAGAGGGATCCTGGAGGACTGACGCGGAGAAGGGTTTCATGTGAACAGTGGTTGGACATGAGTCAGTCGATCCTAAGCCGCAGGCGAAAGCCGACCTAGTGACGGGCGTGATGTGTTGCATCTATCGTATGAGTAGCGGGCGTGGTTGTGGTTGAGTCGTGTGTCGGTGATTCTTCTGTGGTGTGCGCGAAGAGAAAAAATCTAAAGTTGCGGGGTCAAAGAAAACACATGAATAAGAAAGCTTGTGAGAATGATAGAAGGTTAAAAGAAGTGTCTTTTTCCTTTTTTTGATTTCTCTTAGCCGGTATTTGATTGTTTTTCTCCCGTCTCTTTTATTTTCCTAGTACCGTTCATCGCGTTATGGCATCGCATGCTTCTTTCGCAGCGCCTTCGAAAATATGAAACCATGTATCGTATAACGTGAGACGCCACCCAGGTTAAGGCGAAAGGGAATCCGGTCCTGATTCCGGAACCAGGCTGCGGCTACGTCCGCGATAAAACGACTTTAACCCTCGTAATGTCACGGTCGCGGTA
>NW_025804880.1:0-10000 GCF_021234035.1 Daphnia pulicaria | reverse complement strand
AAAAATTTTCGAAGTGTCGAATAGTTTGGTTTCTCGAATTGAAAATTTTTTTCAAATTTGCGACATTACGACAAGCAGCGATTGTAAAGCCCGGTCCAAATTTTTCAAACGAGTCTTACTTCTTGTTAGTCCGCCTGGCCGATACCAAAGAATGGCCGACCGTCGACTATCGGGCGAATAGACGGGTGAAAGAAATAAAGTCGAAGCCGGTGGTTGGATAGATATCGAAGGGAAGGCGAAAGAGGCGAAAAGGAAAGCGCGAAATTTCTTTAGTAGCTTCGACGCAAAAACTTTGGTATCGACGGGGAGCTTTGGGAAATGAAACGAAGACGCAGAATGGGAAGTTGTCCGGTTCGGCGTTAGTTGTAGTTTCATTTCCACCGTAGCTGAGCTCCTTTCCGCCCGCCACTTCACATGATTTTAGTTTCGATTCCGTTCGATCGCGCTTGCACTGTCTTTGTTTTTTTTTCACTGCTTGGATCGCGGCTTTGCTCTAACCAGTTTAGCCCCATGCGATCAAAAAGTCTTAAAAAAAAAAAACCGTTGAACGGAGACGAACTCGATGAGCTGTCGGTGTGTGAAATATCATTCCTTCGGTAAAACCGTTTTCGAAATTTCCGATGGTCGGTATATGTAAAAATATATCCGAACCGCGATGTGGACGGGAATTCAAACGCCCGCTTCACCGATTGGTGCGACAGCTGAGAAGCTCGTCACTCGATCCAACGACTCTTGGTCGAAAAGTTCAGAAGAGGTGCGCGCGTCAAACATTTTTTTGGTTTCGGACGTTTCGTTTCTTCGGCACGTGTGGTTTGTCTGTGGCCGTCTGTGAGAGAAATCGGACGCTTGTTCTTTGTTATTTTACCGTAACAAGACAAGACGGGAAAGATTCTTTCTTCCAAACTTACGGCATCATAACCATCAGCGTTTACCGTCAGCGACGATACGGAAGAGAAAAGAAAATGGTGCGCGTCTTTTCACTTTTTGACACCGTATCAAAAAAAAATTACCGTTCAGGCGGAAATGTGTGTGTGTGTGTGTGAGCCGAGAGATAAAAAATAAAAAAGCCACCAAACAGAACGCTTTCAAATTATTTCGTGCGGCGTGCGCATATTTCACATTTTGCCGTTTGACGGAAGCTCGTTGTGTGGAACACAGAAGTGGAGATGGACGGAGTTGAAGGGGGGCGAAGACGGCCCGGTCGGACAAAGTCAAGAGATTGAAATATACGAGAGAATTGGGTGGAAGTGATGGCAAATCTATAAAATTCAAAAATCGGATGAGATGCGAGGACCGCAAAATGTGGCGTCGACTCTGACTCTCTTTTACTACGAACTTCCCTTCGACGGAAGATATCGAGAGCTGAGCTGAGCGCCCGCTGAGTATGGCCGGCGTAATTACAAACGAGTTACGGTTGGAGCTATATCGATTGTACGTATCCCGAACGTTCATCGAACAAGCCAGATCAACTCGGCGCCCGGTAAGATGTACGCTCAGTTATGGCCATGACACACGAAGGGAGAATTCAAACGGCTGTGAGTGTACGGCCCGCCCGGAGTTGTGTGTAGGCAGTGACCTCTCAAGAAAAAACGTAAAAAATTTTTTTTTGACAGTCACCGGTCTGCGACAAGTAATCAGTACGAAACTTGGGTGCAATGCAAAAAACATTTTGAGAATCCTTGCTTGACAACAACGAATCTAACACGATAAAAAAAACGATCCCCATCGGTGTACCGCTTGCTTTTCTCGCGCTTCGGCGCAGAATCGCTTATTCAGCTGCCCTTGGAATATGTTCGTTTCGTGCATACTTGATCTCGGTCATTCTTCGGTGAACTCTTAAAGAATTGCGCACTTTTATAGGGGTAGTCTGGTTGCTTGTCTCGACTTGAAATGATTTGTTTTTTTCCGCCCATGACTTTCTATACGATGCCTCTATGCTGGCCTCTGACCGCGGTTGTTCCGAGTTTTCTCTTTCTCTTCGAAAGTCTTTGCGGAAAATTCTGCCTCGTGTGACCGTTGAGCGGTGAGGTGTGTGTGTGTGTGTGTGTCGTGCGGGGTGATGCGAGAGTGTGCCTCGGCGGTGGAAAAATAAAAATAAAACTCTGAGCCCACAAAAATTTAAAAGATGTATGCTTGTCAGCTTAGTAAAGCAGGCTTGACTTATGAGCATACAGCACGCCACATATGACCGTCGAAAACCGTAATACGGGAAAAAAAGTTGATGAATAT
The DNA here is from genome assembly GCF_021234035.1 of Daphnia pulicaria. NCBI lineage: Eukaryota > Metazoa > Arthropoda > Branchiopoda > Diplostraca > Daphniidae > Daphnia > Daphnia pulicaria. The sequence goes on along the minus strand of NW_025804880.1, from coordinate 7,771 downwards.
ATCAAGACCGGTCGAATGAATCCGATTCACTTTGGGCTCATAGACCGTTGAATGGTCTTTGACTTTGGAAATTGAAATGAAAAAAATCCAACAAACGGATCGGATCGGTGTTTCTCTTCACTGGGACTCGCTGTGACACGCCAGGCGTTGCGATCAAAAATTTTAGTTTCCGAAGAAAAAGAAAAAAAACGAAAAACGTGTTGATTTGGTGTGTGTTTGGTGATGCGTGGGCGAAATAAAAACCCGCAACTCGCCGGATGCATATCAAACAAACATACACGAAATACCTGGTTGATCCTGCCAGTAGCATATGCTTGTCTCAAAGATTAAGCCATGCATGTCTAAGTACAAGCCGCTAGACGGCGAAACCGCGAATGGCTCAATAAATCAGTTATGGTTCCTTAGATCCACTCCATCCTACTTGGATAACTGTGGTAATTCTAGAGCTAATACATGCACTCGAGCCTCGACTGCGGGCTTTCGGGCTCGCAGAAGAGGTGCTTTTATTAGATCAAAACCAGTCGGGGCCGGGCTTTCGGGCTCGCGCACCGTACCAATTTTGGTGACTCTGGATAACTTCACGCCGATCGCACGGCCTTCGCGCCGGCGACGTATCTTTCAAATGTCTGCCTTATCAACTGTCGATGGTAGGTTACGCGCCTACCATGGTTGCAACGGGTAACGGGGAATCGGGGTTCGATTCCGGAGAGGGAGCCTGAGAAACGGCTACCACATCCAAGGAAGGCAGCAGGCGCGCAAATTACCCACTCCCGGCACGGGGAGGTAGTGACGAAAAATAACGATACGGGACTCTTCCGAGGCCCCGTGATTGGAATGAGTACACTTTAAATCCTTTAACGAGGAACCATTGGAGGGCAAGTCTGGTGCCAGCAGCCGCGGTAACTCCAGCTCCAATAGCGTATATTAAAGTTGTTGCGGTTAAAAAGCTCGTAGTCGGATGTCTGTCTTCGGCCGGGCGGCGCCGCTCTGAATCAAGGGTGTTGCGTTTCACGCTCTGGGAGCCCGGGTGTCAAAGCCCGACTCTCTTCACGGTCGGACAACATCGCCGGAGTGGTGGTCGGTGCGTCGTTGTTGTATCTGCGGCCAGAGTTGGAAAGTTCTTTCGGGTTCTTTTTTAAATTTTGGTCGTAGTTGACTCGATTCGCTCCACCCAGTCAATCGTTCGGGGTGCCCTTCACCGGGTGTCTCGGGCGGCCGGCAACGTTTACTTTGAACAAATTAGAGTGCTCAAAGCAGGTGTATCCCAACGCCTGAATATCGCAGCATGGAATGATGGAATAGGACCTCGGTCCGATTTTGCTGGTCTTTTACTTTTGGACCCGAGGTAATGGTCAATAGAGACGGACGGGGGCATTCGTACTGCGGCGACAGAGGTGAAATTCTTGGACCGCCGCAAGACGAACAACAGCGAAGGCATTTGCCAAGAATGTTTTCCTTGATCAAGAACGAAAGTTAGAGGTTCGAAGGCGATCAGATACCGCCCTAGTTCTAACCATAAACGATGCCAACCAGCAATCCGTCGGAGTTACTCCAATGACTCGACGGGCAGCTTCCGGGAAACCAAAGTCTTTGGGTTCCGGGGGAAGTATGGTTGCAAAGCTGAAACTTAAAGGAATTGACGGAAGGGCACCACCAGGAGTGGAGCCTGCGGCTTAATTTGACTCAACACGGGAAACCTCACCAGGCCCGGACACTGGAAGGATTGACAGATTGAGAGCTCTTTCTTGATTCGGTGGGTGGTGGTGCATGGCCGTTCTTAGTTGGTGGAGCGATTTGTCTGGTTAATTCCGATAACGAACGAGACTCTAGCCTGCTAAATAGGTGACGGGTTTTATCAATTGAAACCGAAGGGAGTACGGAGGCGTCGGGATCAGGTGGCGGCGATTCGGGTCTCGGTGGGACTGGTTCCTTTAGTGAGGCAATCTCTCGGCTTGGTTTCGTTGTGCTCTGTTCGTCGGGTGTACGGCCTTCACGGGTTGGTTGCCTGGCGGATGAGGTATGGCGGGGCTTTGTCGGGAATGTCTCGCGGGGGCTGGCTCTATTGTTATTCGGTCGTCGTCATCCCCGGCGATACCTTCTGCTCTCGCGTCCGTCACGCAGTCTTCTTAGAGGGACAAGCGGCGTCCAGCCGCGTGACAGTGAGCAATAACAGGTCTGTGATGCCCTTAGATGTCCTGGGCCGCACGCGCGCTACACTGAAGGAATCAGCGTGTTTCACTCTCCCTGTCCGAAAGGACCGGGTAACCGCTGAACCTCCTTCGTGGTTGGGATTGGGGACTGCAATGATCCCCATGAACCAGGAATCCCTAGTAGGCGCGGGTCACTAGCCCGCGTCGATTACGTCCCTGCCCTTTGTACACACCGCCCGTCGCTACTACCGATTGAATGATTTAGTGAGGCCTTCGGACGGGCTTGTCGGGGTGCCGTCGAGTGGGGAGCAATCTCTGCCCGTGCGGTGCCTACCAACGGCGAGACTGAAAGATGGTCGAACTTGATCCTTTAGAGGAAGTAAAAGTCGTAACAAGGTTTCCGTAGGTGAACCTGCGGAAGGATCATAAACGAACAAGACAAATGTTTTGCGCATATGGCTTTGGTTGAGCACGAAACAACTAAAAGTTGCAAAACAAAAAAACCCCATCAAAAGTCTTTCGGCGTAAGACATCGTATGAACTATGTGTGGGTTGACGGAAGAAAATCATTTATTTTGAACGGGTATCAGGCGCTCTGATGCGCGGTGGTTTAAAGCGGATTCGCCTTTTCAAATTGATTTTTCTTTCCTCTCGGCTCAAAAAAAAACACAAAGTCTTTCGATTTGGTCTATGGCCGTGAGCAAATTCTTCCTGCTTCGATGGTGAATGTCTCTATAGATTCATTCGACCTTTAGCGGCGCTCACAGTGTTGACGTTAGTAGAGTGAAGAATACGATAGCCCGCCTGGGCCGCGAGTACCGAAGGAACAATAAAGGAGATTTTATAAAGTCTTAGTCCCTAAATCAAACACTTTGAAAAATAAAAACTCGGTGGATGGAGAGTCGGAAAAAAAAAAAACATCAAGATTTTGAACGGGTATCAGGCGCTCTGATGCGCGGTGGTTTAAAGCGGATACGCCCAATCGAAATTGTTTTTTTTTGTTTCTCTCTTCGTCTTCGGGATTTTTTGATTCTCGGTGGGGGACGAAAGTGTGAGACTTTACTCTGGACGTTCTTTTCGGGCGTAGATACTCGTGGTTGCGTGCGTGTGCGTCGTATAGACTAACACTCCAAAGCCCGACACTATGCCGTTGAAAACCGAATGTTTTTTAAGCTTGCCCTTCGCCCTCTCGATGAAGTAGGAAGAATTCAAAATCACAATAACACACTAAACCCAAATTCTAGTACGAGTGTTTATCGGAACATTTTCTTTCTGGCTTTCTTTCTCCGCCCTCGCATTCATTTGCTTGGGCGGGTTGGAGAAAAAGAGAGAAGAAAACGAATATGTCGTTTTATATACGACCCTGAACGGTGGATCACTAGGCTCGTGGATCGATGAAGAGCGCAGCAAAGTGCGCTAATCCATGCGAACTGCAGAACACATGGAGCATCGAAATCTTGAACGTAAATGGCGGCCCAGCTTCTCGCTCGGGCCACATCTGACTGAGGGTCGGTCGAATGATGAACGAACAGAGATTTTTTCAGTCTTGGTTTTGCATGTTGGGTCGCGGCGAGATTTATTTTTCACCCGGCCTGACCGCATAAAAGCTCCCGAATCTCTAACGTCTGGGTGCCGCGCGACTTAAGTGTCCGCGATGCCTCAAATACAAAAAAGGGGGAAAAATAAAAGAAGGTTCGCCCTGTTTTGTTTTTTTCCTCTCTATTCAAAAGAAACCTTTTTCGATGGCAAAACAGATGGGAAATTTTTGAGCCAACTCAAAAAAAAATTTTAGAAATAAACACATCTTCTCGAACAAGGTGTCGGCTGCGTGTGCGCGATATACCGCTTCAACGCGAGTTTAGTTGTGTGTGTGCGCCGGGCGTGTCGAAGTGTCGACCACCGCGAATTATCACTCACTCTAACCGCTCGTTATGCAAGCTTGGTTCGCGCACGACGCGTTGTTTCAATACAAAAAGCCGCAGGACGCCCTGTCACTTTTCGTAAATTAATTTTTGCGAATAACGAGAGACTCGCTTTATTTCGAAAAAAAAAAATTTGAACCGGCAATTATTCAATCTTTCCCGGCTTTAAAACGCCAAAGTCTGCCGAGCTAGATAAAGTGTTGTCTCCTTTTGAAAACAAACAATTCATTCTGACCTCAGTTTAGATGAGACTACCCGCTGAACTTAAGCATATCAGTAAGCGGAGGAAAAGAAACTAACAAGGATTCCCTTAGTAGCGGCGAGCGAACAGGGATGAGCCCAGCACCGAACCTCGCGCCCGGTTGAGCGGGTGCCGAGGAATGTGGTGTTCGGGAGGATCGTGCGCGTCTGTCCGGTATCTATCGTCCAAGTCTCCATGAACGGGGCGAGCAACCCACAGAGGGTGTCAGGCCCGTAGATAAGACGAGCCGAGACCGTGCATCGGATCCCTTCCCAAGAGTCGGGTTGCTTGAGCGTGCAGCCCTAAGCGGGAGGTAAACTCCTTCTAAGGCTAAATATCGCCACGAGACCGATAGCGAACAAGTACCGCGAGGGAAAGTTGAAAAGAACTTTGAAGAGAGAGTTCAAGAGTGCGTGAAACCGTTCAGGGGGTTAAACGGGTGGGCCCTCGAAGGTCGAACAAGTCCCCGCTCCCGGCACTTGGTTGTATGCCCTTAACGCTGCATGGAGACTGCCTGAATTGGCGGCTCTCTTGCATAAGTCGTTCTGCGATCGCAATAGCCACGCCAAGGTCCGCAAGTGGGGGGCCTAGTAGGACTCCGCGACCGACTGGGTGTCTGTTACACGGGGCGTCCGTTAGCGAGTTTCGTGGTTACCTTCGCGGGTGCCGCGATGACGAGCGCGGCGTTTCCCAACAGTACTGCCCGGTCGTGACCTGTCTCCTCCCGGGAGGTGTCGTAGCTTTTTTTTGTAAAAGAGAAAAAGTTGCGGTGCTCAACCTGTGGAGGCCCAGAGCGGAGAGTAGAAGTCGGGTCCCACCCGACCCGTCTTGAAACACGGACCAAGGAGTCTAACATGTGCGCAAGTCGTCGAGAAATTATCAAACTAAACTCGCGAGGCGCAATGAAAGTGAAGCGGCCCCGATGAGGGTGCATCCGCGAGGGGTGATCCCGTCTCGAACAGAGCGGGCGCAACCCCAGGGCGTCCGAATGCTCGCGAGATCTTTCCCCCTTAAAAGGGTTTGGTCGAGTCGGCCGGACGAACCCAGAGCGCACACGTTGGGACCCGAAAGATGGTGACCTATGCCTGGCCAGGACGAAGCCAGGGGAAACCCTGGTGGAGGTCCGCAGCGATTCTGACGTGCAAATCGATCGTCGGAGTTGGGTATAGGGGCGAAAGACTAATCGAACCATCTAGTAGCTGGTTCCCCCCGAAGTTTCCCTCAGGATAGCTGGTGCTCGCAAAGAGAACAAACGGAGTTTCATCCGGTAAAGCGAATGATTAGAGGCCTTGGGGTCGAAACGACCTCAACCTATTCTCAAACTTTCAATGGGTGAGAAGCCCGGCCTTTTTCCTTGATTGAGGCCGCGGCAATTGATTTGAATCTGAGCGCCCAGTGGGCCATTTTTGGTAAGCAGAACTGGCGCTGTGGGATGAACCAAACGCCCGGTTAAGGCGCCTAAACGACGCACATTTCGGATCCCACGAAAAGGAGTTGGTTGCTAAAGACAGCAGGACGGTGGCCATGGAGGTCGGAATCCGCTCAGGAGTGTGTAACAACTCACCTGCCGAAGCAACTAGCCCTTAAAATGGGAGGCGCTATAGCGTCGTGCCTATACCGGGCCGTCGGTCGGCAGAGCGAATAACGTCCGTGTCAGCTCGAAGAGAGCGACGGCGCTGAGGCCCCGACGAGTAGGGGGGTCGCGACGGTGAGCGTAGAAGGGTTGTGGGCGTGAGCCTGCCCGGAGCCGCCGTCGGTGCAGATCTTGGTGGTAGTAGCAAATACTCCAGAGGGATCCTGGAGGACTGACGCGGAGAAGGGTTTCATGTGAACAGTGGTTGGACATGAGTCAGTCGATCCTAAGCCGCAGGCGAAAGCCGACCTAGTGACGGGCGTGATGTGTTGCATCTATCGTATGAGTAGCGGGCGTGGTTGTGGTTGAGTCGTGTGTCGGTGATTCTTCTGTGGTGTGCGCGAAGAGAAAAAATCTAAAGTTGCGGGGTCAAAGAAAACACATGAATAAGAAAGCTTGTGAGAATGATAGAAGGTTAAAAGAAGTGTCTTTTTCCTTTTTTTGATTTCTCTTAGCCGGTATTTGATTGTTTTTCTCCCGTCTCTTTTATTTTCCTAGTACCGTTCATCGCGTTATGGCATCGCATGCTTCTTTCGCAGCGCCTTCGAAAATATGAAACCATGTATCGTATAACGTGAGACGCCACCCAGGTTAAGGCGAAAGGGAATCCGGTCCTGATTCCGGAACCAGGCTGCGGCTACGTCCGCGATAAAACGACTTTAACCCTCGTAATGTCACGGTCGCGGTAACGCGACACAAACCGGAGAAGCTGCCGAGAACCCCGGGAAGAGTTTTCTTTTCTGCTTGAGGGACCGAGACCCTGGAATCCCGTCGCGGGGCGAGAGGGTTATGGATTTAGCTGTCAAAGGCTATCCCGAAGAGCGTCGCGTTTCTGCGACGTCCGTGGTCGTTCTCGGCTGGCCCTTGAAAATCCGGTGGGAGGGTTACGTTGTTGGACGTTCGCGCCTGCTCGTACCGATATCCGCATCAGGTCTCCAAGGTGAACAGCCTCTAGTCGATGGATGAATGTGGGTAAGGGAAATCGGCAAATTGGATCCGTAACTTCGGGATAAGGATTGGCTCTGAGGGTCGAGGCGGTCGGGCTGAGTTTATCAAGCGAAGCCGTCGGCGGACGTGTCAGGCCTGGGTCGAAGTGCGTTGGTTGTTTCGAGCGTTGGTTTTTCTTTCGGGGGAAAGCTCTCGTTTCGGGACTCTTTCGCGCTGAGGCTCGGTCCTCGGCCAGATCGCTGCCGGTGGAGCGGCTCGGCATCGTCTCCCGAGTGTTTGGCCCTCAAAAGTCGGGCGCTCGTGGTAGATCTCGGCCGCCATCGAACGACCAACTCAGAACTGGCACGATCCAGGGGAATCCGACTGTCTAATTAAAACAAAGCATTGCGATGGCCGCAAGTCGGTGCTGACGCAATGTGATTTCTGCCCAGTGCTCTGAATGTCAAAGTGAAGAAATTCAACGAAGCGCGGGGTAAACGGCGGGAGTAACTATGACTCTCTTAAGGTAGCCAAATGCCTCGTCATCTAATAGTGACGCGCACGAATGGATTAACGAGATTCCCACTGTCCCTATCTACTATCTAGCGAACCCACTGCAAGGGGAACGGGCCTTGTTTCGTCAGCGGGGGAAAGAAGACCCTGTTGAGCTTGACTCTAGTTCGGCATTGTGGAGTGACATGAGAGGTGTAGCATAAGTGGGAGACGGGCTTTCGGGTCCGTCGACGATGAAATACCACTACTTTCATGGTCGCTTCACTTACTCGGGTGAAGCGGAGTGGGCGGTCGCCCGGGTGGGATCTTTCACGGTCTCCGTCCGCGGCGTCTCGCTTGATTCTTGCATTGAAGCGCGAGCCGTCCCCGGTAGGGGTCGGTGGGC
>NW_025804879.1:45000-52500 GCF_021234035.1 Daphnia pulicaria | reverse complement strand
ATCTACGGGCCTGACACCCTCTGTGGGTTGCTCGCCCCGTTCATGGAGACTTGGACGATAGATACCGGACAGACGCGCACGATCCTCCCGAACACCACATTCCTCGGCACCCGCTCAACCGGGCGCGAGGTTCGGTGCTGGGCTCATCCCTGTTCGCTCGCCGCTACTAAGGGAATCCTTGTTAGTTTCTTTTCCTCCGCTTACTGATATGCTTAAGTTCAGCGGGTAGTCTCATCTAAACTGAGGTCAGAATGAATTGTTTGTTTTCAAAAGGAGACAACACTTTATCTAGCTCGGCAGACTTTGGCGTTTTAAAGCCGGGAAAGATTGAATAATTGCCGGTTCAAATTTTTTTTTTTCGAAATAAAGCGAGTCTCTCGTTATTCGCAAAAATTAATTTACGAAAAGTGACAGGGCGTCCTGCGGCTTTTTGTATTGAAACAACGCGTCGTGCGCGAACCAAGCTTGCATAACGAGCGGTTAGAGTGAGTGATAATTCGCGGTGGTCGACACTTCGACACGCCCGGCGCACACACACAACTAAACTCGCGTTGAAGCGGTATATCGCGCACACGCAGCCGACACCTTGTTCGAGAAGATGTGTTTATTTCTAAAATTTTTTTTTGAGTTGGCTCAAAAATTTCCCATCTGTTTTGCCATCGAAAAAGGTTTCTTTTGAATAGAGAGGAAAAAAACAAAACAGGGCGAACCTTCTTTTATTTTTCCCCCTTTTTTGTATTTGAGGCATCGCGGACACTTAAGTCGCGCGGCACCCAGACGTTAGAGATTCGGGAGCTTTTATGCGGTCAGGCCGGGTGAAAAATAAATCTCGCCGCGACCCAACATGCAAAACCAAGACTGAAAAAATCTCTGTTCGTTCATCATTCGACCGACCCTCAGTCAGATGTGGCCCGAGCGAGAAGCTGGGCCGCCATTTACGTTCAAGATTTCGATGCTCCATGTGTTCTGCAGTTCGCATGGATTAGCGCACTTTGCTGCGCTCTTCATCGATCCACGAGCCTAGTGATCCACCGTTCAGGGTCGTATATAAAACGACATATTCGTTTTCTTCTCTCTTTTTCTCCAACCCGCCCAAGCAAATGAATGCGAGGGCGGAGAAAGAAAGCCAGAAAGAAAATGTTCCGATAAACACTCGTACTAGAATTTGGGTTTAGTGTGTTATTGTGATTTTGAATTCTTCCTACTTCATCGAGAGGGCGAAGGGCAAGCTTAAAAAACATTCGGTTTTCAACGGCATAGTGTCGGGCTTTGGAGTGTTAGTCTATACGACGCACACGCACGCAACCACGAGTATCTACGCCCGAAAAGAACGTCCAGAGTAAAGTCTCACACTTTCGTCCCCCACCGAGAATCAAAAAATCCCGAAGACGAAGAGAGAAACAAAAAAAAAACAATTTCGATTGGGCGTATCCGCTTTAAACCACCGCGCATCAGAGCGCCTGATACCCGTTCAAAATCTTGATGTTTTTTTTTTTTTTTTCCGACTCTCCATCCACCGAGTTTTTATTTTTCAAAGTGTTTGATTTAGGGACTAAGACTTTATAAAATCTCCTTTATTGTTCCTTCGGTACTCGCGGCCCAGGCGGGCTATCGTATTCTTCACTCTACTAACGTCAACACTGTGAGCGCCGCTAAAGGTCGAATGAATCTATAGAGACATTCACCATCGAAGCAGGAAGAATTTGCTCACGGCCATAGACCAAATCGAAAGACTTTGTGTTTTTTTTTGAGCCGAGAGGAAAGAAAAATCAATTTGAAAAGGCGAATCCGCTTTAAACCACCGCGCATCAGAGCGCCTGATACCCGTTCAAAATAAATGATTTTCTTCCGTCAACCCACACATAGTTCATACGATGTCTTACGCCGAAAGACTTTTGATGGGGTTTTTTTTGTTTTGCAACTTTTAGTTGTTTCGTGCTCAACCAAAGCCATATGCGCAAAACATTTGTCTTGTTCGTTTATGATCCTTCCGCAGGTTCACCTACGGAAACCTTGTTACGACTTTTACTTCCTCTAAAGGATCAAGTTCGACCATCTTTCAGTCTCGCCGTTGGTAGGCACCGCACGGGCAGAGATTGCTCCCCACTCGACGGCACCCCGACAAGCCCGTCCGAAGGCCTCACTAAATCATTCAATCGGTAGTAGCGACGGGCGGTGTGTACAAAGGGCAGGGACGTAATCGACGCGGGCTAGTGACCCGCGCCTACTAGGGATTCCTGGTTCATGGGGATCATTGCAGTCCCCAATCCCAACCACGAAGGAGGTTCAGCGGTTACCCGGTCCTTTCGGACAGGGAGAGTGAAACACGCTGATTCCTTCAGTGTAGCGCGCGTGCGGCCCAGGACATCTAAGGGCATCACAGACCTGTTATTGCTCACTGTCACGCGGCTGGACGCCGCTTGTCCCTCTAAGAAGACTGCGTGACGGACGCGAGAGCAGAAGGTATCGCCGGGGATGACGACGACCGAATAACAATAGAGCCAGCCCCCGCGAGACATTCCCGACAAAGCCCCGCCATACCTCATCCGCCAGGCAACCAACCCGTGAAGGCCGTACACCCGACGAACAAAGCACAACGAAACCAAGCCGAGAGATTGCCTCACTAAAGGAACCAGTCCCACCGAGACCCGAATCGCCGCCACCTGATCCCGACGCCTCCGTACTCCCTTCGGTTTCAATTGATAAAACCCGTCACCTATTTAGCAGGCTAGAGTCTCGTTCGTTATCGGAATTAACCAGACAAATCGCTCCACCAACTAAGAACGGCCATGCACCACCACCCACCGAATCAAGAAAGAGCTCTCAATCTGTCAATCCTTCCAGTGTCCGGGCCTGGTGAGGTTTCCCGTGTTGAGTCAAATTAAGCCGCAGGCTCCACTCCAGGTGGTGCCCTTCCGTCAATTCCTTTAAGTTTCAGCTTTGCAACCATACTTCCCCCGGAACCCAAAGACTTTGGTTTCCCGGAAGCTGCCCGTCGAGTCATTGGAGTAACTCCGACGGATTGCTGGTTGGCATCGTTTATGGTTAGAACTAGGGCGGTATCTGATCGCCTTCGAACCTCTAACTTTCGTTCTTGATCAAGGAAAACATTCTTGGCAAATGCCTTCGCTGTTGTTCGTCTTGCGGCGGTCCAAGAATTTCACCTCTGTCGCCGCAGTACGAATGCCCCCGTCCGTCTCTATTGACCATTACCTCGGGTCCAAAAGTAAAAGACCAGCAAAATCGGACCGAGGTCCTATTCCATCATTCCATGCTGCGATATTCAGGCGTTGGGATACACCTGCTTTGAGCACTCTAATTTGTTCAAAGTAAACGTTGCCGGCCGCCCGAGACACCCGGTGAAGGGCACCCCGAACGATTGACTGGGTGGAGCGAATCGAGTCAACTACGACCAAAATTTAAAAAAGAACCCGAAAGAACTTTCCAACTCTGGCCGCAGATACAACAACGACGCACCGACCACCACTCCGGCGATGTTGTCCGACCGTGAAGAGAGTCGGGCTTTGACACCCGGGCTCCCAGAGCGTGAAACGCAACACCCTTGATTCAGAGCGGCGCCGCCCGGCCGAAGACAGACATCCGACTACGAGCTTTTTAACCGCAACAACTTTAATATACGCTATTGGAGCTGGAGTTACCGCGGCTGCTGGCACCAGACTTGCCCTCCAATGGTTCCTCGTTAAAGGATTTAAAGTGTACTCATTCCAATCACGGGGCCTCGGAAGAGTCCCGTATCGTTATTTTTCGTCACTACCTCCCCGTGCCGGGAGTGGGTAATTTGCGCGCCTGCTGCCTTCCTTGGATGTGGTAGCCGTTTCTCAGGCTCCCTCTCCGGAATCGAACCCCGATTCCCCGTTACCCGTTGCAACCATGGTAGGCGCGTAACCTACCATCGACAGTTGATAAGGCAGACATTTGAAAGATACGTCGCCGGCGCGAAGGCCGTGCGATCGGCGTGAAGTTATCCAGAGTCACCAAAATTGGTACGGTGCGCGAGCCCGAAAGCCCGGCCCCGACTGGTTTTGATCTAATAAAAGCACCTCTTCTGCGAGCCCGAAAGCCCGCAGTCGAGGCTCGAGTGCATGTATTAGCTCTAGAATTACCACAGTTATCCAAGTAGGATGGAGTGGATCTAAGGAACCATAACTGATTTATTGAGCCATTCGCGGTTTCGCCGTCTAGCGGCTTGTACTTAGACATGCATGGCTTAATCTTTGAGACAAGCATATGCTACTGGCAGGATCAACCAGGTATTTCGTGTATGTTTGTTTGATATGCATCCGGCGAGTTGCGGGTTTTTATTTCGCCCACGCATCACCAAACACACACCAAATCAACACGTTTTTCGTTTTTTTTCTTTTTCTTCGGAAACTAAAATTTTTGATCGCAACGCCTGGCGTGTCACAGCGAGTCCCAGTGAAGAGAAACACCGATCCGATCCGTTTGTTGGATTTTTTTCATTTCAATTTCCAAAGTCAAAGACCATTCAACGGTCTATGAGCCCAAAGTGAATCGGATTCATTCGACCGGTCTTGATATATTCATCAACTTTTTTTCCCGTATTACGGTTTTCGACGGTCATATGTGGCGTGCTGTATGCTCATAAGTCAAGCCTGCTTTACTAAGCTGACAAGCATACATCTTTTAAATTTTTGTGGGCTCAGAGTTTTATTTTTATTTTTCCACCGCCGAGGCACACTCTCGCATCACCCCGCACGACACACACACACACACACACCTCACCGCTCAACGGTCACACGAGGCAGAATTTTCCGCAAAGACTTTCGAAGAGAAAGAGAAAACTCGGAACAACCGCGGTCAGAGGCCAGCATAGAGGCATCGTATAGAAAGTCATGGGCGGAAAAAAACAAATCATTTCAAGTCGAGACAAGCAACCAGACTACCCCTATAAAAGTGCGCAATTCTTTAAGAGTTCACCGAAGAATGACCGAGATCAAGTATGCACGAAACGAACATATTCCAAGGGCAGCTGAATAAGCGATTCTGCGCCGAAGCGCGAGAAAAGCAAGCGGTACACCGATGGGGATCGTTTTTTTATCGTGTTAGATTCGTTGTTGTCAAGCAAGGATTCTCAAAATGTTTTTTGCATTGCACCCAAGTTTCGTACTGATTACTTGTCGCAGACCGGTGACTGTCAAAAAAAATTTTTTTACGTTTTTTCTTGAGAGGTCACTGCCTACACACAACTCCGGGCGGGCCGTACACTCACAGCCGTTTGAATTCTCCCTTCGTGTGTCATGGCCATAACTGAGCGTACATCTTACCGGGCGCCGAGTTGATCTGGCTTGTTCGATGAACGTTCGGGATACGTACAATCGATATAGCTCCAACCGTAACTCGTTTGTAATTACGCCGGCCATACTCAGCGGGCGCTCAGCTCAGCTCTCGATATCTTCCGTCGAAGGGAAGTTCGTAGTAAAAGAGAGTCAGAGTCGACGCCACATTTTGCGGTCCTCGCATCTCATCCGATTTTTGAATTTTATAGATTTGCCATCACTTCCACCCAATTCTCTCGTATATTTCAATCTCTTGACTTTGTCCGACCGGGCCGTCTTCGCCCCCCTTCAACTCCGTCCATCTCCACTTCTGTGTTCCACACAACGAGCTTCCGTCAAACGGCAAAATGTGAAATATGCGCACGCCGCACGAAATAATTTGAAAGCGTTCTGTTTGGTGGCTTTTTTATTTTTTATCTCTCGGCTCACACACACACACACACATTTCCGCCTGAACGGTAATTTTTTTTGATACGGTGTCAAAAAGTGAAAAGACGCGCACCATTTTCTTTTCTCTTCCGTATCGTCGCTGACGGTAAACGCTGATGGTTATGATGCCGTAAGTTTGGAAGAAAGAATCTTTCCCGTCTTGTCTTGTTACGGTAAAATAACAAAGAACAAGCGTCCGATTTCTCTCACAGACGGCCACAGACAAACCACACGTGCCGAAGAAACGAAACGTCCGAAACCAAAAAAATGTTTGACGCGCGCACCTCTTCTGAACTTTTCGACCAAGAGTCGTTGGATCGAGTGACGAGCTTCTCAGCTGTCGCACCAATCGGTGAAGCGGGCGTTTGAATTCCCGTCCACATCGCGGTTCGGATATATTTTTACATATACCGACCATCGGAAATTTCGAAAACGGTTTTACCGAAGGAATGATATTTCACACACCGACAGCTCATCGAGTTCGTCTCCGTTCAACGGTTTTTTTTTTTAAGACTTTTTGATCGCATGGGGCTAAACTGGTTAGAGCAAAGCCGCGATCCAAGCAGTGAAAAAAAAACAAAGACAGTGCAAGCGCGATCGAACGGAATCGAAACTAAAATCATGTGAAGTGGCGGGCGGAAAGGAGCTCAGCTACGGTGGAAATGAAACTACAACTAACGCCGAACCGGACAACTTCCCATTCTGCGTCTTCGTTTCATTTCCCAAAGCTCCCCGTCGATACCAAAGTTTTTGCGTCGAAGCTACTAAAGAAATTTCGCGCTTTCCTTTTCGCCTCTTTCGCCTTCCCTTCGATATCTATCCAACCACCGGCTTCGACTTTATTTCTTTCACCCGTCTATTCGCCCGATAGTCGACGGTCGGCCATTCTTTGGTATCGGCCAGGCGGACTAACAAGAAGTAAGACTCGTTTGAAAAATTTGGACCGGGCTTTACAATCGCTGCTTGTCGTAATGTCGCAAATTTGAAAAAAATTTTCAATTCGAGAAACCAAACTATTCGACACTTCGAAAATTTTTGGGACTCTGAAAATTTTTCCGAGTTTAGGAATCGAGACCTCTTCTATACTAAGGAAAACCACTAATGTTCCGCCGCATAATGTCTCCGTTTTCCGGCTCATTTTTAGCGATTGGACGGGGACATTGCCCCATCCAACCGCCAGCCGACTTTCAGGAACCGTCGTTTTCAAAGTTGGGACTTAGAAAATTTTCGACGAGTGGGAATTTTTTACGGTCGCAAGTCATCACGACACGCCCGACCAACCCATTTGAGAGCCGCCACGCCTCGACGGTGTGACGGCTTTTTTTCGAATCGACGGGTCTCGCTCACTCCTCTCTCGCGCCGACCAGAGGCCGGGCGAGAGAGTCGTTGCCAAACACCGTCGTCGGAAATGGGAGAATTTGAGTGGGAATTTTTTACGGTCGCGAGTCATCACGACACGCCCGACCAACCCACTTGAGAGCCGCCACGCCTCGACGGTGTGACGGCTTCTCTTTTCGAATCGACGGGTCTCGCTCACTCCTCTCTCGCGCCGACCAGTGGCCGGGCGAGAGAGTCGTTGCCAAACACCGTCGTCGGAAATCGAGAAATTTTCATTTCCATTTCCATTTTTTTTCATCGGCCTTTATACGTCCAAGTCCCGCCAACCACGTCACTACCACGTCGTCGGGACTTAGAAAAATTTTTCAATTTTTCGGACTTAGAAAATTTTTCAACTTTCTTTTTTTCGACAACC
>NW_025804879.1:30000-40000 GCF_021234035.1 Daphnia pulicaria | reverse complement strand
CTTTACCGGATGAAACTCCGTTTGTTCTCTTTGCGAGCACCAGCTATCCTGAGGGAAACTTCGGGGGGAACCAGCTACTAGATGGTTCGATTAGTCTTTCGCCCCTATACCCAACTCCGACGATCGATTTGCACGTCAGAATCGCTGCGGACCTCCACCAGGGTTTCCCCTGGCTTCGTCCTGGCCAGGCATAGGTCACCATCTTTCGGGTCCCAACGTGTGCGCTCTGGGTTCGTCCGGCCGACTCGACCAAACCCTTTTAAGGGGGAAAGATCTCGCGAGCATTCGGACGCCCTGGGGTTGCGCCCGCTCTGTTCGAGACGGGATCACCCCTCGCGGATGCACCCTCATCGGGGCCGCTTCACTTTCATTGCGCCTCGCGAGTTTAGTTTGATAATTTCTCGACGACTTGCGCACATGTTAGACTCCTTGGTCCGTGTTTCAAGACGGGTCGGGTGGGACCCGACTTCTACTCTCCGCTCTGGGCCTCCACAGGTTGAGCACCGCAACTTTTTCTCTTTTACAAAAAAAAGCTACGACACCTCCCGGGAGGAGACAGGTCACGACCGGGCAGTACTGTTGGGAAACGCCGCGCTCGTCATCGCGGCACCCGCGAAGGTAACCACGAAACTCGCTAACGGACGCCCCGTGTAACAGACACCCAGTCGGTCGCGGAGTCCTACTAGGCCCCCCACTTGCGGACCTTGGCGTGGCTATTGCGATCGCAGAACGACTTATGCAAGAGAGCCGCCAATTCAGGCAGTCTCCATGCAGCGTTAAGGGCATACAACCAAGTGCCGGGAGCGGGGACTTGTTCGACCTTCGAGGGCCCACCCGTTTAACCCCCTGAACGGTTTCACGCACTCTTGAACTCTCTCTTCAAAGTTCTTTTCAACTTTCCCTCGCGGTACTTGTTCGCTATCGGTCTCGTGGCGATATTTAGCCTTAGAAGGAGTTTACCTCCCGCTTAGGGCTGCACGCTCAAGCAACCCGACTCTTGGGAAGGGATCCGATGCACGGTCTCGGCTCGTCTTATCTACGGGCCTGACACCCTCTGTGGGTTGCTCGCCCCGTTCATGGAGACTTGGACGATAGATACCGGACAGACGCGCACGATCCTCCCGAACACCACATTCCTCGGCACCCGCTCAACCGGGCGCGAGGTTCGGTGCTGGGCTCATCCCTGTTCGCTCGCCGCTACTAAGGGAATCCTTGTTAGTTTCTTTTCCTCCGCTTACTGATATGCTTAAGTTCAGCGGGTAGTCTCATCTAAACTGAGGTCAGAATGAATTGTTTGTTTTCAAAAGGAGACAACACTTTATCTAGCTCGGCAGACTTTGGCGTTTTAAAGCCGGGAAAGATTGAATAATTGCCGGTTCAAATTTTTTTTTTTCGAAATAAAGCGAGTCTCTCGTTATTCGCAAAAATTAATTTACGAAAAGTGACAGGGCGTCCTGCGGCTTTTTGTATTGAAACAACGCGTCGTGCGCGAACCAAGCTTGCATAACGAGCGGTTAGAGTGAGTGATAATTCGCGGTGGTCGACACTTCGACACGCCCGGCGCACACACACAACTAAACTCGCGTTGAAGCGGTATATCGCGCACACGCAGCCGACACCTTGTTCGAGAAGATGTGTTTATTTCTAAAATTTTTTTTTGAGTTGGCTCAAAAATTTCCCATCTGTTTTGCCATCGAAAAAGGTTTCTTTTGAATAGAGAGGAAAAAAACAAAACAGGGCGAACCTTCTTTTATTTTTCCCCCTTTTTTGTATTTGAGGCATCGCGGACACTTAAGTCGCGCGGCACCCAGACGTTAGAGATTCGGGAGCTTTTATGCGGTCAGGCCGGGTGAAAAATAAATCTCGCCGCGACCCAACATGCAAAACCAAGACTGAAAAAATCTCTGTTCGTTCATCATTCGACCGACCCTCAGTCAGATGTGGCCCGAGCGAGAAGCTGGGCCGCCATTTACGTTCAAGATTTCGATGCTCCATGTGTTCTGCAGTTCGCATGGATTAGCGCACTTTGCTGCGCTCTTCATCGATCCACGAGCCTAGTGATCCACCGTTCAGGGTCGTATATAAAACGACATATTCGTTTTCTTCTCTCTTTTTCTCCAACCCGCCCAAGCAAATGAATGCGAGGGCGGAGAAAGAAAGCCAGAAAGAAAATGTTCCGATAAACACTCGTACTAGAATTTGGGTTTAGTGTGTTATTGTGATTTTGAATTCTTCCTACTTCATCGAGAGGGCGAAGGGCAAGCTTAAAAAACATTCGGTTTTCAACGGCATAGTGTCGGGCTTTGGAGTGTTAGTCTATACGACGCACACGCACGCAACCACGAGTATCTACGCCCGAAAAGAACGTCCAGAGTAAAGTCTCACACTTTCGTCCCCCACCGAGAATCAAAAAATCCCGAAGACGAAGAGAGAAACAAAAAAAAAACAATTTCGATTGGGCGTATCCGCTTTAAACCACCGCGCATCAGAGCGCCTGATACCCGTTCAAAATCTTGATGTTTTTTTTTTTTTTTTCCGACTCTCCATCCACCGAGTTTTTATTTTTCAAAGTGTTTGATTTAGGGACTAAGACTTTATAAAATCTCCTTTATTGTTCCTTCGGTACTCGCGGCCCAGGCGGGCTATCGTATTCTTCACTCTACTAACGTCAACACTGTGAGCGCCGCTAAAGGTCGAATGAATCTATAGAGACATTCACCATCGAAGCAGGAAGAATTTGCTCACGGCCATAGACCAAATCGAAAGACTTGTGTGTTTTTTTTTGAGCCGAGAGGAAAGAAAAATCAATTTGAAAAGGCGAATCCGCTTTTAAACCACCGCGCATCAGAGCGCCTGATACCCGTTCAAAATAAATGATTTTCTTCCGTCAACCCACACATAGTTCATACGATGTCTTACGCCGAAAGACTTTTGATGGGGTTTTTTTTGTTTTGCAACTTTTAGTTGTTTCGTGCTCAACCAAAGCCATATGCGCAAAACATTTGTCTTGTTCGTTTATGATCCTTCCGCAGGTTCACCTACGGAAACCTTGTTACGGACTTTTACTTCCTCTAAAGGATCAAGTTCGACCATCTTTCAGTCTCGCCGTTGGTAGGCACCGCACGGGCAGAGATTGCTCCCCACTCGACGGCACCCCGACAAGCCCGTCCGAAGGCCTCACTAAATCATTCAATCGGTAGTAGCGACGGGCGGTGTGTACAAAGGGCAGGGACGTAATCGACGCGGGCTAGTGACCCGCGCCTACTAGGGATTCCTGGTTCATGGGGATCATTGCAGTCCCCAATCCCAACCACGAAGGAGGTTCAGCGGTTACCCGGTCCTTTCGGACAGGGAGAGTGAAACACGCTGATTCCTTCAGTGTAGCGCGCGTGCGGCCCAGGACATCTAAGGGCATCACAGACCTGTTATTGCTCACTGTCACGCGGCTGGACGCCGCTTGTCCCTCTAAGAAGACTGCGTGACGGACGCGAGAGCAGAAGGTATCGCCGGGGATGACGACGACCGAATAACAATAGAGCCAGCCCCCGCGAGACATTCCCGACAAAGCCCCGCCATACCTCATCCGCCAGGCAACCAACCCGTGAAGGCCGTACACCCGACGAACAAAGCACAACGAAACCAAGCCGAGAGATTGCCTCACTAAAGGAACCAGTCCCACCGAGACCCGAATCGCCGCCACCTGATCCCGACGCCTCCGTACTCCCTTCGGTTTCAATTGATAAAACCCGTCACCTATTTAGCAGGCTAGAGTCTCGTTCGTTATCGGAATTAACCAGACAAATCGCTCCACCAACTAAGAACGGCCATGCACCAACCACCCACCGAATCAAGAAAGAGCTCTCAATCTGTCAATCCTTCCAGTGTCCGGCCTGGTGAGGTTTCCCGTGTTGAGTCAAATTAAGCCGCAGGCTCCACTCCTGGTGGTGCCCTTCCGTCAATTCCTTTAAGTTTCAGCTTTGCAACCATACTTCCCCCGGAACCCAAAGACTTTGGTTTCCCGGAAGCTGCCCGTCGAGTCATTGGAGTAACTCCGACGGATTGCAGGTTGCATCGTTTATGGTTAGAACTAGGGCGGTATCTGATCGCCTTCGAACCTCTAACTTCGTTCTTGATCAAGGAAAACATTCTTGGCAAATGCCTTCGCTGTTGTTCGTCTTGCGGCCGGTCCAAGAATTTCACCTCTGTCGCCGCAGTACGAATGCCCCCGTCCGTCTCTATTGACCATTACCTCGGGTCCAAAAGTAAAAGACCAGCAAATCGGACCGAGGTCCTATTCCATCATTCCATGCTGCGATATTCAGGCGTTGGGATACACCTGCTTTGAGCACTCTAATTTGTTCAAAGTAAACGTTGCCGGCCGCCCGAGACACCCGGTGAAGGGCACCCCGAACGATTGACTGGGTGGAGCGAATCGAGTCAACTACGACCAAAATTTAAAAAGAACCCGAAAGAACTTTCCAACTCTGGCCGCAGATACAACAACGACGCACCGACCACCACTCCGGCGATGTTGTCCGACCGTGAAGAGAGTCGGGCTTTGACACCGGGCTCCCAGAGCGTGAAACGCAACACCCTTGATTCAGAGCGGCGCCGCCCGGCCGAAGACAGACATCGACTACGAGCTTTTTAACCGCAACAACTTTAATATACGCTATTGGAGCTGGAGTTACCGCGGCTGCTGGCACCAGACTTGCCCTCCAATGGTTCCTCGTTAAAGGATTTAAAGTGTACTCATTCCAATCACGGGGCCTCGGAAGAGTCCCGTATCGTTATTTTTCGTCACTACCTCCCCGTGCCGGGAGTGGGTAATTTGCGCGCCTGCTGCCTTCCTTGGATGTGGTAGCCGTTTCTCAGGCTCCCTCTCCGGAATCGAACCCCGATTCCCCGTTACCCGTTGCAACCATGGTAGGCGCGTAACCTACCATCGACAGTTGATAAGGCAGACATTTGAAAGATACGTCGCCGGCGCGAAGGCCGTGCGATCGGCGTGAAGTTATCCAGAGTCACCAAAATTGGTACGGTGCGCGAGCCCGAAAGCCCGGCCCCGACTGGTTTTGATCTAATAAAAGCACCTCTTCTGCGAGCCCGAAAGCCCGCAGTCGAGGCTCGAGTGCATGTATTAGCTCTAGAATTACCACAGTTTTCCAAGTAGGATGGAGTGGATCTAAGGAACCATAACTGATTTATTGAGCCATTCGCGGTTTCGCCGTCTAGCGGCTTGTACTTAGACATGCATGGCTTAATCTTTGAGACAAGCATATGCTACTGGCAGGATCAACCAGGTATTTCGTGTATGGTTTGTTTGATATGCATCCGGCGAGTTGCGGGTTTTTATTTCGCCCACGCATCACCAAACACACACCAAATCAACACGTTTTTCGTTTTTTTTCTTTTTCTTCGGAAACTAAAATTTTTGATCGCAACGCCTGGCGTGTCACAGCGAGTCCCAGTGAAGAGAAACACCGATCCGATCCGTTTGTTGGATTTTTTTCAATTCAATTTCCAAAGTCAAAGACCATTCAACGGTCTATGAGCCCAAAGTGAATCGGATTCATTCGACCGGTCTTGATATATTCATCAACTTTTTTTCCCGTATTACGGTTTTCGACGGTCATATGTGGCGTGCTGTATGCTCATAAGTCAAGCCTGCTTTACTAAGCTGACAAGCATACATCTTTTAAATTTTTGTGGGCTCAGAGTTTTATTTTTATTTTTCCACCGCCGAGGCACACTCTCGCATCACCCCGCACGACACACACACACACACACACCTCACCGCTCAACGGTCACACGAGGCAGAATTTTCCGCAAAGACTTTCGAAGAGAAAGAGAAAACTCGGAACAACCGCGGTCAGAGGCCAGCATAGAGGCATCGTATAGAAAGTCATGGGCGGAAAAAATCAATCATTTCAAGTCGAGACAAGCAACCAGACTACCCCTATAAAAGTGCGCAATTCTTTAAGAGTTCACCGAAGAATGACCGAGATCAAGTATGCACGAAACGAACATATTCCAAGGGCAGCTGAATAGCGATTCTGCGCCGAAGCGCGAGAAAAGCAAGCGGTACACCGATGGGATCGTTTTTTTATCGTGTTAGATTCGTTGTTGTCAAGCAAGGATTCTCAAAATGTTTTTTGCATTGCACCCAAGTTTCGTACTGATTACTTGTCGCAGACCGGTGACTGTCAAAAAAAATTTTTTTACTTTACGTTTTTTCTTGAGAGGTCACTGCCTACACACAACTCCGGGCGGGCCGTACACTCACAGCCGTTTGAATTCTCCCTTCGTGTGTCATGGCCATAACTGAGCGTACATCTTACCGGGCGCCGAGTTGATCTGGCTTGTTCGATGAACGTTCGGGATACGTACAATCGATATAGCTCCAACCGTAACTCGTTTGTAATTACGCCGGCCATACTCAGCGGGCGCTCAGCTCAGCTCTCGATATCTTCCGTCGAAGGGAAGTTCGTAGTAAAAGAGAGTCAGAGTCGACGCCACATTTTGCGGTCCTCGCATCTCATCCGATTTTTGAATTTTATAGATTTGCCATCACTTCCACCCAATTCTCTCGTATATTTCAATCTCTTGACTTTGTCCGACCGGGCCGTCTTCGCCCCCCTTCAACTCCGTCCATCTCCACTTCTGTGTTCCACACAACGAGCTTCCGTCAAACGGCAAAATGTGAAATATGCGCACGCCGCACGAAATAATTTGAAAGCGTTCTGTTTGGTGGCTTTTTTATTTTTTATCTCTCGGCTCACACACACACACACACATTTCCGCCTGAACGGTAATTTTTTTTTGATACGGTGTCAAAAAGTGAAAAGACGCGCACCATTTTCTTTTCTCTTCCGTATCGTCGCTGACGGTAAACGCTGATGGTTATGATGCCGTAAGTTTGGAAGAAAGAATCTTTCCCGTCTTGTCTTGTTACGGTAAAATAACAAAGAACAAGCGTCCGATTTCTCTCACAGACGGCCACAGACAAACCACACGTGCCGAAGAAACGAAACGTCCGAAACCAAAAAAATGTTTGACGCGCGCACCTCTTCTGAACTTTTCGACCAAGAGTCGTTGGATCGAGTGACGAGCTTCTCAGCTGTCGCACCAATCGGTGAAGCGGGCGTTTGAATTCCCGTCCACATCGCGGTTCGGATATATTTTTACATATACCGACCATCGGAAATTTCGAAAACGGTTTTACCGAAGGAATGATATTTCACACACCGACAGCTCATCGAGTTCGTCTCCGTTCAACGGTTTTTTTTTTTTAAGACTTTTTGATCGCATGGGGCTAAACTGGTTAGAGCAAAGCCGCGATCCAAGCAGTGAAAAAAAAACAAAGACAGTGCAAGCGCGATCGAACGGAATCGAAACTAAAATCATGTGAAGTGGCGGGCGGAAAGGAGCTCAGCTACGGTGGAAATGAAACTACAACTAACGCCGAACCGGACAACTTCCCATTCTGCGTCTTCGTTTCATTTCCCAAAGCTCCCCGTCGATACCAAAGTTTTTGCGTCGAAGCTACTAAAGAAATTTCGCGCTTTCCTTTTCGCCTCTTTCGCCTTCCCTTCGATATCTATCCAACCACCGGCTTCGACTTTATTTCTTTCACCCGTCTATTCGCCCGATAGTCGACGGTCGGCCATTCTTTGGTATCGGCCAGGCGGACTAACAAGAAGTAAGACTCGTTTGAAAAATTTGGACCGGGCTTTACAATCGCTGCTTGTCGTAATGTCGCAAATTTGAAAAAAATTTTCAATTCGAGAAACCAAACTATTCGACACTTCGAAAATTTTTGGGACTCTGAAAATTTTTCCGAGTTTAGGAATCGAGACCTCTTCTATACTAAGGAAAACCACTAATGTTCCGCCGCATAATGTCTCCGTTTTCCGGCTCATTTTTAGCGATTGGACGGGGACATTGCCCCATCCAACCGCCAGCCGACTTTCAGGAACCGTCGTTTTCAAAGTTGGGACTTAGAAAATTTTCGACGAGTGGGAATTTTTTACGGTCGCAAGTCATCACGACACGCCCGACCAACCCATTTGAGAGCCGCCACGCCTCGACGGTGTGACGGCTTTTTTTCGAATCGACGGGTCTCGCTCACTCCTCTCTCGCGCCGACCAGAGGCCGGGCGAGAGAGTCGTTGCCAAACACCGTCGTCGGAAATGGGAGAATTTGAGTGGGAATTTTTTACGGTCGCGAGTCATCACGACACGCCCGACCAACCCACTTGAGAGCCGCCACGCCTCGACGGTGTGACGGCTTCTCTTTTCGAATCGACGGGTCTCGCTCACTCCTCTCTCGCGCCGACCAGTGGCCGGGCGAGAGAGTCGTTGCCAAACACCGTCGTCGGAAATCGAGAAATTTTCATTTCCATTTCCATTTTTTTTCATCGGCCTTTATACGTCCAAGTCCCGCCAACCACGTCACTACCACGTCGTCGGGACTTAGAAAAATTTTTCAATTTTTCGGACTTAGAAAATTTTTCAACTTTCTTTTTTTCGACAACCTCTTCCCTATATAGGAAAGTAGTGGATGTTCCGGGCAGTAACTGTACGAAAAAGTCGATTTCCGAATTTTTGCCGGACTTTCACCTGAGCTCAGGCCGGGCCGCCCGCTCAACTGCCGCCCGGTCACCACCAAAAACCGGTCTTGGAAATTTTCGGACTTAGAAAATTTTTCAACTTTTTTCTTTCTCGACAACCTCTTCCCTATATAGGAAAGTAGTGGATGTTCCGGGCAGTAACTGTACGAAAAAGTTGATTTCCGAAATTTTGCCGGGCTTTCACCAGAGCTCAGGCGGGGCTTACCATCACACCCGCCGACCGGTCACCACCAAAAACCGGTCTTGGAAATTTTAGGACTTAGAAATTTTTTCCAACTTTTTTCTTTCGCTCTTTCTCGCCATTTTTAGCCGTCTTTGCTCGTCCCAGTGCCGCCTATAGCTTCACTATCCGTCGTCGGGACTTAGAAAAATTTTTCAATTTTTCGGACTTAGAAAATTTTTTCAATTTTCATTTTCGACAACCTCTTCCCTATATAGGAAAGTAGTGGATGTTCCGGGCAGTAACTGTACGAAAAAGTTGATTTCCGAAATTTTGCCGGACATTCACCTGAGCTCAGGCCGGGCCGCCCGCTCAACTACCGACCGGTCTCCACCAAAAACCGGTCTTGGAAATTTTAGGACTTAGAAATTTTTTCCAACTTTTTTTCTTTCGCTCTTTCTCTCTTTTTCAGCCGCCTTTGCTCGTCCCAGTGCCGCCTATAGCTTCACTATCCATCGTCGGGACTTAGAAAAATTTTTCAATTTTTCGGACTTAGAAAATTTTTTCAATTTTCATTTTCGACAACCTCTTCCCTATATAGGAAAGTAGTGGATGTTCCGGGCAGTAACTGTACGAAAAAGTTGATTTCCGAAATTTTGCCGGACATTCACCTGAGCTCAGGCCGGGCCGCCCGCTCAACTACCGACCGGTCTCCACCAAAAACCGGTCTTGGAAATTTTAGGACTTAGAAATTTTTTCCAACTTTTTTTCTTTCGCTCTTTCTCTCTTTTTCAGCCGCCTTTGCTCGTCCCAGTGCCGCCTATAGCTTCACTATCCATCGTCGGGACTTAGAAAAATTTTTCAATTTTTCGGACTTAGAAAATTTTTCAATTTTCATTTTCGACAACCTCTTCCCTATATAGGAAAGTGGTGGATGTTCCGGGCAGTAACTGTACGAAAAAGCTCATTTCCGAGAGGGTCGCCGGACTTTCACCAGAGCCCGGGCCGGGCCGCCCGCTCAACTGCCGACCGGTCTCCACCAAAAACCGGTCTTGGAATTTTTCGGACTTAGAAATTTTTTCCAACTTTTTTTTCTTTCGCTCTTTCTCTCTTTTTCAGCCGCTTTCATTCATCCAAGTCCCGGCTACAGCGTCACTACCCCGTCGTCGGGACTTGGAAAAATTTTTCATTTTTTCGGACTCTGACAT
>NW_025804879.1:17500-25000 GCF_021234035.1 Daphnia pulicaria | reverse complement strand
TTCCTCGGCACCCGCTCAACCGGGCGCGAGGTTCGGTGCTGGGCTCATCCCTGTTCGCTCGCCGCTACTAAGGGAATCCTTGTTAGTTTCTTTTCCTCCGCTTACTGATATGCTTAAGTTCAGCGGGTAGTCTCATCTAAACTGAGGTCAGAATGAATTGTTTGTTTTCAAAAGGAGACAACACTTTATCTAGCTCGGCAGACTTTGGCGTTTTAAAGCCGGGAAAGATTGAATAATTGCCGGTTCAAATTTTTTTTTTTCGAAATAAAGCGAGTCTCTCGTTATTCGCAAAAATTAATTTACGAAAAGTGACAGGGCGTCCTGCGGCTTTTTGTATTGAAACAACGCGTCGTGCGCGAACCAAGCTTGCATAACGAGCGGTTAGAGTGAGTGATAATTCGCGGTGGTCGACACTTCGACACGCCCGGCGCACACACACAACTAAACTCGCGTTGAAGCGGTATATCGCGCACACGCAGCCGACACCTTGTTCGAGAAGATGTGTTTATTTCTAAAATTTTTTTTTGAGTTGGCTCAAAAATTTCCCATCTGTTTTGCCATCGAAAAAGGTTTCTTTTGAATAGAGAGGAAAAAAACAAAACAGGGCGAACCTTCTTTTATTTTTCCCCCTTTTTTGTATTTGAGGCATCGCGGACACTTAAGTCGCGCGGCACCCAGACGTTAGAGATTCGGGAGCTTTTATGCGGTCAGGCCGGGTGAAAAATAAATCTCGCCGCGACCCAACATGCAAAACCAAGACTGAAAAAATCTCTGTTCGTTCATCATTCGACCGACCCTCAGTCAGATGTGGCCCGAGCGAGAAGCTGGGCCGCCATTTACGTTCAAGATTTCGATGCTCCATGTGTTCTGCAGTTCGCATGGATTAGCGCACTTTGCTGCGCTCTTCATCGATCCACGAGCCTAGTGATCCACCGTTCAGGGTCGTATATAAAACGACATATTCGTTTTCTTCTCTCTTTTTCTCCAACCCGCCCAAGCAAATGAATGCGAGGGCGGAGAAAGAAAGCCAGAAAGAAAATGTTCCGATAAACACTCGTACTAGAATTTGGGTTTAGTGTGTTATTGTGATTTTGAATTCTTCCTACTTCATCGAGAGGGCGAAGGGCAAGCTTAAAAAACATTCGGTTTTCAACGGCATAGTGTCGGGCTTTGGAGTGTTAGTCTATACGACGCACACGCACGCAACCACGAGTATCTACGCCCGAAAAGAACGTCCAGAGTAAAGTCTCACACTTTCGTCCCCCACCGAGAATCAAAAAATCCCGAAGACGAAGAGAGAAACAAAAAAAAACAATTTCGATTGGGCGTATCCGCTTTAAACCACCGCGCATCAGAGCGCCTGATACCCGTTCAAAATCTTGATGTTTTTTTTTTTTCCGACTCTCCATCCACCGAGTTTTTATTTTTCAAAGTGTTTGATTTAGGGACTAAGACTTTATAAAATCTCCTTTATTGTTCCTTCGGTACTCGCGGCCCAGGCGGGCTATCGTATTCTTCACTCTACTAACGTCAACACTGTGAGCGCCGCTAAAGGTCGAATGAATCTATAGAGACATTCACCATCGAAGCAGGAAGAATTTGCTCACGGCCATAGACCAAATCGAAAGACTTTGTGTTTTTTTTTGAGCCGAGAGGAAAGAAAAATCAATTTGAAAAGGCGAATCCGCTTTAAACCACCGCGCATCAGAGCGCCTGATACCCGTTCAAAATAAATGATTTTCTTCCGTCAACCCACACATAGTTCATACGATGTCTTACGCCGAAAGACTTTTGATGGGGTTTTTTTGTTTTGCAACTTTTAGTTGTTTCGTGCTCAACCAAAGCCATATGCGCAAAACATTTGTCTTGTTCGTTTATGATCCTTCCGCAGGTTCACCTACGGAAACCTTGTTACGACTTTTACTTCCTCTAAAGGATCAAGTTCGACCATCTTTCAGTCTCGCCGTTGGTAGGCACCGCACGGGCAGAGATTGCTCCCCACTCGACGGCACCCCGACAAGCCCGTCCGAAGGCCTCACTAAATCATTCAATCGGTAGTAGCGACGGGCGGTGTGTACAAAGGGCAGGGACGTAATCGACGCGGGCTAGTGACCCGCGCCTACTAGGGATTCCTGGTTCATGGGGATCATTGCAGTCCCCAATCCCAACCACGAAGGAGGTTCAGCGGTTACCCGGTCCTTTCGGACAGGGAGAGTGAAACACGCTGATTCCTTCAGTGTAGCGCGCGTGCGGCCCAGGACATCTAAGGGCATCACAGACCTGTTATTGCTCACTGTCACGCGGCTGGACGCCGCTTGTCCCTCTAAGAAGACTGCGTGACGGACGCGAGAGCAGAAGGTATCGCCGGGGATGACGACGACCGAATAACAATAGAGCCAGCCCCCGCGAGACATTCCCGACAAAGCCCCGCCATACCTCATCCGCCAGGCAACCAACCCGTGAAGGCCGTACACCCGACGAACAGAGCACAACGAAACCAAGCCGAGAGATTGCCTCACTAAAGGAACCAGTCCCACCGAGACCCGAATCGCCGCCACCTGATCCCGACGCCTCCGTACTCCCTTCGGTTTCAATTGATAAAACCCGTCACCTATTTAGCAGGCTAGAGTCTCGTTCGTTATCGGAATTAACCAGACAAATCGCTCCACCAACTAAGAACGGCCATGCACCACCACCCACCGAATCAAGAAAGAGCTCTCAATCTGTCAATCCTTCCAGTGTCCGGGCCTGGTGAGGTTTCCCGTGTTGAGTCAAATTAAGCCGCAGGCTCCACTCCTGGTGGTGCCCTTCCGTCAATTCCTTTAAGTTTCAGCTTTGCAACCATACTTCCCCCGGAACCCAAAGACTTTGGTTTCCCGGAAGCTGCCCGTCGAGTCATTGGAGTAACTCCGACGGATTGCTGGTTGGCATCGTTTATGGTTAGAACTAGGGCGGTATCTGATCGCCTTCGAACCTCTAACTTTCGTTCTTGATCAAGGAAAACATTCTTGGCAAATGCCTTCGCTGTTGTTCGTCTTGCGGCGGTCCAAGAATTTCACCTCTGTCGCCGCAGTACGAATGCCCCCGTCCGTCTCTATTGACCATTACCTCGGGTCCAAAAGTAAAAGACCAGCAAAATCGGACCGAGGTCCTATTCCATCATTCCATGCTGCGATATTCAGGCGTTGGGATACACCTGCTTTGAGCACTCTAATTTGTTCAAAGTAAACGTTGCCGGCCGCCCGAGACACCCGGTGAAGGGCACCCCGAACGATTGACTGGGTGGAGCGAATCGAGTCAACTACGACCAAAATTTAAAAAAGAACCCGAAAGAACTTTCCAACTCTGGCCGCAGATACAACAACGACGCACCGACCACCACTCCGGCGATGTTGTCCGACCGTGAAGAGAGTCGGGCTTTGACACCCGGGCTCCCAGAGCGTGAAACGCAACACCCTTGATTCAGAGCGGCGCCGCCCGGCCGAAGACAGACATCCGACTACGAGCTTTTTAACCGCAACAACTTTAATATACGCTATTGGAGCTGGAGTTACCGCGGCTGCTGGCACCAGACTTGCCCTCCAATGGTTCCTCGTTAAAGGATTTAAAGTGTACTCATTCCAATCACGGGGCCTCGGAAGAGTCCCGTATCGTTATTTTTCGTCACTACCTCCCCGTGCCGGGAGTGGGTAATTTGCGCGCCTGCTGCCTTCCTTGGATGTGGTAGCCGTTTCTCAGGCTCCCTCTCCGGAATCGAACCCCGATTCCCCGTTACCCGTTGCAACCATGGTAGGCGCGTAACCTACCATCGACAGTTGATAAGGCAGACATTTGAAAGATACGTCGCCGGCGCGAAGGCCGTGCGATCGGCGTGAAGTTATCCAGAGTCACCAAAATTGGTACGGTGCGCGAGCCCGAAAGCCCGGCCCCGACTGGTTTTGATCTAATAAAAGCACCTCTTCTGCGAGCCCGAAAGCCCGCAGTCGAGGCTCGAGTGCATGTATTAGCTCTAGAATTACCACAGTTATCCAAGTAGGATGGAGTGGATCTAAGGAACCATAACTGATTTATTGAGCCATTCGCGGTTTCGCCGTCTAGCGGCTTGTACTTAGACATGCATGGCTTAATCTTTGAGACAAGCATATGCTACTGGCAGGATCAACCAGGTATTTCGTGTATGTTTGTTTGATATGCATCCGGCGAGTTGCGGGTTTTTATTTCGCCCACGCATCACCAAACACACACCAAATCAACACGTTTTTCGTTTTTTTTCTTTTTCTTCGGAAACTAAAATTTTTGATCGCAACGCCTGGCGTGTCACAGCGAGTCCCAGTGAAGAGAAACACCGATCCGATCCGTTTGTTGGATTTTTTTCATTTCAATTTCCAAAGTCAAAGACCATTCAACGGTCTATGAGCCCAAAGTGAATCGGATTCATTCGACCGGTCTTGATATATTCATCAACTTTTTTTCCCGTATTACGGTTTTCGACGGTCATATGTGGCGTGCTGTATGCTCATAAGTCAAGCCTGCTTTACTAAGCTGACAAGCATACATCTTTTAAATTTTTGTGGGCTCAGAGTTTTATTTTTATTTTTCCACCGCCGAGGCACACTCTCGCATCACCCCGCACGACACACACACACACACACACCTCACCGCTCAACGGTCACACGAGGCAGAATTTTCCGCAAAGACTTTCGAAGAGAAAGAGAAAACTCGGAACAACCGCGGTCAGAGGCCAGCATAGAGGCATCGTATAGAAAGTCATGGGCGGAAAAAAACAAATCATTTCAAGTCGAGACAAGCAACCAGACTACCCCTATAAAAGTGCGCAATTCTTTAAGAGTTCACCGAAGAATGACCGAGATCAAGTATGCACGAAACGAACATATTCCAAGGGCAGCTGAATAAGCGATTCTGCGCCGAAGCGCGAGAAAAGCAAGCGGTACACCGATGGGGATCGTTTTTTTTATCGTGTTAGATTCGTTGTTGTCAAGCAAGGATTCTCAAAATGTTTTTTGCATTGCACCCAAGTTTCGTACTGATTACTTGTCGCAGACCGGTGACTGTCAAAAAAAAATTTTTTACGTTTTTTCTTGAGAGGTCACTGCCTACACACAACTCCGGGCGGGCCGTACACTCACAGCCGTTTGAATTCTCCCTTCGTGTGTCATGGCCATAACTGAGCGTACATCTTACCGGGCGCCGAGTTGATCTGGCTTGTTCGATGAACGTTCGGGATACGTACAATCGATATAGCTCCAACCGTAACTCGTTTGTAATTACGCCGGCCATACTCAGCGGGCGCTCAGCTCAGCTCTCGATATCTTCCGTCGAAGGGAAGTTCGTAGTAAAAGAGAGTCAGAGTCGACGCCACATTTTGCGGTCCTCGCATCTCATCCGATTTTTGAATTTTATAGATTTGCCATCACTTCCACCCAATTCTCTCGTATATTTCAATCTCTTGACTTTGTCCGACCGGGCCGTCTTCGCCCCCCTTCAACTCCGTCCATCTCCACTTCTGTGTTCCACACAACGAGCTTCCGTCAAACGGCAAAATGTGAAATATGCGCACGCCGCACGAAATAATTTGAAAGCGTTCTGTTTGGTGGCTTTTTTATTTTTTATCTCTCGGCTCACACACACACACACACACATTTCCGCCTGAACGGTAATTTTTTTTTGATACGGTGTCAAAAAGTGAAAAGACGCGCACCATTTTCTTTTCTCTTCCGTATCGTCGCTGACGGTAAACGCTGATGGTTATGATGCCGTAAGTTTGGAAGAAAGAATCTTTCCCGTCTTGTCTTGTTACGGTAAAATAACAAAGAACAAGCGTCCGATTTCTCTCACAGACGGCCACAGACAAACCACACGTGCCGAAGAAACGAAACGTCCGAAACCAAAAAAATGTTTGACGCGCGCACCTCTTCTGAACTTTTCGACCAAGAGTCGTTGGATCGAGTGACGAGCTTCTCAGCTGTCGCACCAATCGGTGAAGCGGGCGTTTGAATTCCCGTCCACATCGCGGTTCGGATATATTTTTACATATACCGACCATCGGAAATTTCGAAAACGGTTTTACCGAAGGAATGATATTTCACACACCGACAGCTCATCGAGTTCGTCTCCGTTCAACGGTTTTTTTTTTTTAAGACTTTTTGATCGCATGGGGCTAAACTGGTTAGAGCAAAGCCGCGATCCAAGCAGTGAAAAAAAAACAAAGACAGTGCAAGCGCGATCGAACGGAATCGAAACTAAAATCATGTGAAGTGGCGGGCGGAAAGGAGCTCAGCTACGGTGGAAATGAAACTACAACTAACGCCGAACCGGACAACTTCCCATTCTGCGTCTTCGTTTCATTTCCCAAAGCTCCCCGTCGATACCAAAGTTTTTGCGTCGAAGCTACTAAAGAAATTTCGCGCTTTCCTTTTCGCCTCTTTCGCCTTCCCTTCGATATCTATCCAACCACCGGCTTCGACTTTATTTCTTTCACCCGTCTATTCGCCCGATAGTCGACGGTCGGCCATTCTTTGGTATCGGCCAGGCGGACTAACAAGAAGTAAGACTCGTTTGAAAAATTTGGACCGGGCTTTACAATCGCTGCTTGTCGTAATGTCGCAAATTTGAAAAAAATTTTCAATTCGAGAAACCAAACTATTCGACACTTCGAAAATTTTTGGGACTCTGAAAATTTTTCCGAGTTTAGGAATCGAGACCTCTTCTATACTAAGGAAAACCACTAATGTTCCGCCGCATAATGTCTCCGTTTTCCGGCTCATTTTTAGCGATTGGACGGGGACATTGCCCCATCCAACCGCCAGCCGACTTTCAGGAACCGTCGTTTTCAAAGTTGGGACTTAGAAAATTTTCGACGAGTGGGAATTTTTTACGGTCGCAAGTCATCACGACACGCCCGACCAACCCATTTGAGAGCCGCCACGCCTCGACGGTGTGACGGCTTTTTTTCGAATCGACGGGTCTCGCTCACTCCTCTCTCGCGCCGACCAGAGGCCGGGCGAGAGAGTCGTTGCCAAACACCGTCGTCGGAAATGGGAGAATTTGAGTGGGAATTTTTTACGGTCGCGAGTCATCACGACACGCCCGACCAACCCATTTGAGAGCCGCCACGCCTCGACGGTGTGACGGCTTTTTTTCGAATCGACGGGTCTCGCTCACTCCTCTCTCGCGCCGACCAGAGGCCGGGCGAGAGAGTCGTTGCCAAACACCGTCGTCGGAAATGGGAGAATTTGAGTGGGAATTTTTTACGGTCGCGAGTCATCACGACACGCCCGACCAACCCACTTGAGAGCCGCCACGCCTCGACGGTGTGACGGCTTCTCTTTTCGAATCGACGGGTCTCGCTCACTCCTCTCTCGCGCCGACCAGTGGCCGGGCGAGAGAGTCGTTGCCAAACACCGTCGTCGGAAATCGAGAAATTTTCATTTCCATTTCCATTTTTTTTCATCGGCCTTTATACGTCCAAGTCCCGCCAAC
>NW_025804879.1:2500-12500 GCF_021234035.1 Daphnia pulicaria | reverse complement strand
TCGTCGGGGCCTCAGCGCCGTCGCTCTCTTCGAGCTGACACGGACGTTATTCGCTCTGCCGACCGACGGCCCGGTATAGGCACGACGCTATAGCGCCTCCCATTTTAAGGGCTAGTTGCTTCGGCAGGTGAGTTGTTACACACTCCTGAGCGGATTCCGACCTCCATGGCCACCGTCCTGCTGTCTTTAGCAACCAACTCCTTTTCGTGGGATCCGAAATGTGCGTCGTTTAGGCGCCTTAACCGGGCGTTTGGTTCATCCCACAGCGCCAGTTCTGCTTACCAAAAATGGCCCACTGGGCGCTCAGATTCAAATCAATTGCCGCGGCCTCAATCAAGGAAAAAGGCCGGGCTTCTCACCCATTGAAAGTTTGAGAATAGGTTGAGGTCGTTTCGACCCCAAGGCCTCTAATCATTCGCTTTACCGGATGAAACTCCGTTTGTTCTCTTTGCGAGCACCAGCTATCCTGAGGGAAACTTCGGGGGGAACCAGCTACTAGATGGTTCGATTAGTCTTTCGCCCCTATACCCAACTCCGACGATCGATTTGCACGTCAGAATCGCTGCGGACCTCCACCAGGGTTTCCCCTGGCTTCGTCCTGGCCAGGCATAGGTCACCATCTTTCGGGTCCCAACGTGTGCGCTCTGGGTTCGTCCGGCCGACTCGACCAAACCCTTTTAAGGGGGAAAGATCTCGCGAGCATTCGGACGCCCTGGGGTTGCGCCCGCTCTGTTCGAGACGGGATCACCCCTCGCGGATGCACCCTCATCGGGGCCGCTTCACTTTCATTGCGCCTCGCGAGTTTAGTTTGATAATTTCTCGACGACTTGCGCACATGTTAGACTCCTTGGTCCGTGTTTCAAGACGGGTCGGGTGGGACCCGACTTCTACTCTCCGCTCTGGGCCTCCACAGGTTGAGCACCGCAACTTTTTCTCTTTTACAAAAAAAAGCTACGACACCTCCCGGGAGGAGACAGGTCACGACCGGGCAGTACTGTTGGGAAACGCCGCGCTCGTCATCGCGGCACCCGCGAAGGTAACCACGAAACTCGCTAACGGACGCCCCGTGTAACAGACACCCAGTCGGTCGCGGAGTCCTACTAGGCCCCCCACTTGCGGACCTTGGCGTGGCTATTGCGATCGCAGAACGACTTATGCAAGAGAGCCGCCAATTCAGGCAGTCTCCATGCAGCGTTAAGGGCATACAACCAAGTGCCGGGAGCGGGGACTTGTTCGACCTTCGAGGGCCCACCCGTTTAAACCCCCTGAACGGTTTCACGCACTCTTGAACTCTCTCTTCAAAGTTCTTTTCAACTTTCCCTCGCGGTACTTGTTCGCTATCGGTCTCGTGGCGATATTTAGCCTTAGAAGGAGTTTACCTCCCGCTTAGGGCTGCACGCTCAAGCAACCCGACTCTTGGGAAGGGATCCGATGCACGGTCTCGGCTCGTCTTATCTACGGGCCTGACACCCTCTGTGGGTTGCTCGCCCCGTTCATGGAGACTTGGACGATAGATACCGGACAGACGCGCACGATCCTCCCGAACACCACATTCCTCGGCACCCGCTCAACCGGGCGCGAGGTTCGGTGCTGGGCTCATCCCTGTTCGCTCGCCGCTACTAAGGGAATCCTTGTTAGTTTCTTTTCCTCCGCTTACTGATATGCTTAAGTTCAGCGGGTAGTCTCATCTAAACTGAGGTCAGAATGAATTGTTTGTTTTCAAAAGGAGACAACACTTTATCTAGCTCGGCAGACTTTGGCGTTTTAAAGCCGGGAAAGATTGAATAATTGCCGGTTCAAATTTTTTTTTTTCGAAATAAAGCGAGTCTCTCGTTATTCGCAAAAATTAATTTACGAAAAGTGACAGGGCGTCCTGCGGCTTTTTGTATTGAAACAACGCGTCGTGCGCGAACCAAGCTTGCATAACGAGCGGTTAGAGTGAGTGATAATTCGCGGTGGTCGACACTTCGACACGCCCGGCGCACACACACAACTAAACTCGCGTTGAAGCGGTATATCGCGCACACGCAGCCGACACCTTGTTCGAGAAGATGTGTTTATTTCTAAAATTTTTTTTTGAGTTGGCTCAAAAATTTCCCATCTGTTTTGCCATCGAAAAAGGTTTCTTTTGAATAGAGAGGAAAAAAACAAAACAGGGCGAACCTTCTTTTATTTTTCCCCCTTTTTTGTATTTGAGGCATCGCGGACACTTAAGTCGCGCGGCACCCAGACGTTAGAGATTCGGGAGCTTTTATGCGGTCAGGCCGGGTGAAAAATAAATCTCGCCGCGACCCAACATGCAAAACCAAGACTGAAAAAATCTCTGTTCGTTCATCATTCGACCGACCCTCAGTCAGATGTGGCCCGAGCGAGAAGCTGGGCCGCCATTTACGTTCAAGATTTCGATGCTCCATGTGTTCTGCAGTTCGCATGGATTAGCGCACTTTGCTGCGCTCTTCATCGATCCACGAGCCTAGTGATCCACCGTTCAGGGTCGTATATAAAACGACATATTCGTTTTCTTCTCTCTTTTTCTCCAACCCGCCCAAGCAAATGAATGCGAGGGCGGAGAAAGAAAGCCAGAAAGAAAATGTTCCGATAAACACTCGTACTAGAATTTGGGTTTAGTGTGTTATTGTGATTTTGAATTCTTCCTACTTCATCGAGAGGGCGAAGGGCAAGCTTAAAAAACATTCGGTTTTCAACGGCATAGTGTCGGGCTTTGGAGTGTTAGTCTATACGACGCACACGCACGCAACCACGAGTATCTACGCCCGAAAAGAACGTCCAGAGTAAAGTCTCACACTTTCGTCCCCCACCGAGAATCAAAAAATCCCGAAGACGAAGAGAGAAACAAAAAAAAACAATTTCGATTGGGCGTATCCGCTTTAAACCACCGCGCATCAGAGCGCCTGATACCCGTTCAAAATCTTGATGTTTTTTTTTTTTCCGACTCTCCATCCACCGAGTTTTTATTTTTCAAAGTGTTTGATTTAGGGACTAAGACTTTATAAAATCTCCTTTATTGTTCCTTCGGTACTCGCGGCCCAGGCGGGCTATCGTATTCTTCACTCTACTAACGTCAACACTGTGAGCGCCGCTAAAGGTCGAATGAATCTATAGAGACATTCACCATCGAAGCAGGAAGAATTTGCTCACGGCCATAGACCAAATCGAAAGACTTTGTGTTTTTTTTTGAGCCGAGAGGAAAGAAAAATCAATTTGAAAAGGCGAATCCGCTTTAAACCACCGCGCATCAGAGCGCCTGATACCCGTTCAAAATAAATGATTTTCTTCCGTCAACCCACACATAGTTCATACGATGTCTTACGCCGAAAGACTTTTGATGGGGTTTTTTTGTTTTGCAACTTTTAGTTGTTTCGTGCTCAACCAAAGCCATATGCGCAAAACATTTGTCTTGTTCGTTTATGATCCTTCCGCAGGTTCACCTACGGAAACCTTGTTACGACTTTTACTTCCTCTAAAGGATCAAGTTCGACCATCTTTCAGTCTCGCCGTTGGTAGGCACCGCACGGGCAGAGATTGCTCCCCACTCGACGGCACCCCGACAAGCCCGTCCGAAGGCCTCACTAAATCATTCAATCGGTAGTAGCGACGGGCGGTGTGTACAAAGGGCAGGGACGTAATCGACGCGGGCTAGTGACCCGCGCCTACTAGGGATTCCTGGTTCATGGGGATCATTGCAGTCCCCAATCCCAACCACGAAGGAGGTTCAGCGGTTACCCGGTCCTTTCGGACAGGGAGAGTGAAACACGCTGATTCCTTCAGTGTAGCGCGCGTGCGGCCCAGGACATCTAAGGGCATCACAGACCTGTTATTGCTCACTGTCACGCGGCTGGACGCCGCTTGTCCCTCTAAGAAGACTGCGTGACGGACGCGAGAGCAGAAGGTATCGCCGGGGATGACGACGACCGAATAACAATAGAGCCAGCCCCCGCGAGACATTCCCGACAAAGCCCCGCCATACCTCATCCGCCAGGCAACCAACCCGTGAAGGCCGTACACCCGACGAACAGAGCACAACGAAACCAAGCCGAGAGATTGCCTCACTAAAGGAACCAGTCCCACCGAGACCCGAATCGCCGCCACCTGATCCCGACGCCTCCGTACTCCCTTCGGTTTCAATTGATAAAACCCGTCACCTATTTAGCAGGCTAGAGTCTCGTTCGTTATCGGAATTAACCAGACAAATCGCTCCACCAACTAAGAACGGCCATGCACCACCACCCACCGAATCAAGAAAGAGCTCTCAATCTGTCAATCCTTCCAGTGTCCGGGCCTGGTGAGGTTTCCCGTGTTGAGTCAAATTAAGCCGCAGGCTCCACTCCTGGTGGTGCCCTTCCGTCAATTCCTTTAAGTTTCAGCTTTGCAACCATACTTCCCCCGGAACCCAAAGACTTTGGTTTCCCGGAAGCTGCCCGTCGAGTCATTGGAGTAACTCCGACGGATTGCTGGTTGGCATCGTTTATGGTTAGAACTAGGGCGGTATCTGATCGCCTTCGAACCTCTAACTTTCGTTCTTGATCAAGGAAAACATTCTTGGCAAATGCCTTCGCTGTTGTTCGTCTTGCGGCGGTCCAAGAATTTCACCTCTGTCGCCGCAGTACGAATGCCCCCGTCCGTCTCTATTGACCATTACCTCGGGTCCAAAAGTAAAAGACCAGCAAAATCGGACCGAGGTCCTATTCCATCATTCCATGCTGCGATATTCAGGCGTTGGGATACACCTGCTTTGAGCACTCTAATTTGTTCAAAGTAAACGTTGCCGGCCGCCCGAGACACCCGGTGAAGGGCACCCCGAACGATTGACTGGGTGGAGCGAATCGAGTCAACTACGACCAAAATTTAAAAAAGAACCCGAAAGAACTTTCCAACTCTGGCCGCAGATACAACAACGACGCACCGACCACCACTCCGGCGATGTTGTCCGACCGTGAAGAGAGTCGGGCTTTGACACCCGGGCTCCCAGAGCGTGAAACGCAACACCCTTGATTCAGAGCGGCGCCGCCCGGCCGAAGACAGACATCCGACTACGAGCTTTTTAACCGCAACAACTTTAATATACGCTATTGGAGCTGGAGTTACCGCGGCTGCTGGCACCAGACTTGCCCTCCAATGGTTCCTCGTTAAAGGATTTAAAGTGTACTCATTCCAATCACGGGGCCTCGGAAGAGTCCCGTATCGTTATTTTTCGTCACTACCTCCCCGTGCCGGGAGTGGGTAATTTGCGCGCCTGCTGCCTTCCTTGGATGTGGTAGCCGTTTCTCAGGCTCCCTCTCCGGAATCGAACCCCGATTCCCCGTTACCCGTTGCAACCATGGTAGGCGCGTAACCTACCATCGACAGTTGATAAGGCAGACATTTGAAAGATACGTCGCCGGCGCGAAGGCCGTGCGATCGGCGTGAAGTTATCCAGAGTCACCAAAATTGGTACGGTGCGCGAGCCCGAAAGCCCGGCCCCGACTGGTTTTGATCTAATAAAAGCACCTCTTCTGCGAGCCCGAAAGCCCGCAGTCGAGGCTCGAGTGCATGTATTAGCTCTAGAATTACCACAGTTATCCAAGTAGGATGGAGTGGATCTAAGGAACCATAACTGATTTATTGAGCCATTCGCGGTTTCGCCGTCTAGCGGCTTGTACTTAGACATGCATGGCTTAATCTTTGAGACAAGCATATGCTACTGGCAGGATCAACCAGGTATTTCGTGTATGTTTGTTTGATATGCATCCGGCGAGTTGCGGGTTTTTATTTCGCCCACGCATCACCAAACACACACCAAATCAACACGTTTTTCGTTTTTTTTCTTTTTCTTCGGAAACTAAAATTTTTGATCGCAACGCCTGGCGTGTCACAGCGAGTCCCAGTGAAGAGAAACACCGATCCGATCCGTTTGTTGGATTTTTTTCATTTCAATTTCCAAAGTCAAAGACCATTCAACGGTCTATGAGCCCAAAGTGAATCGGATTCATTCGACCGGTCTTGATATATTCATCAACTTTTTTTCCCGTATTACGGTTTTCGACGGTCATATGTGGCGTGCTGTATGCTCATAAGTCAAGCCTGCTTTACTAAGCTGACAAGCATACATCTTTTAAATTTTTGTGGGCTCAGAGTTTTATTTTTATTTTTCCACCGCCGAGGCACACTCTCGCATCACCCCGCACGACACACACACACACACACACCTCACCGCTCAACGGTCACACGAGGCAGAATTTTCCGCAAAGACTTTCGAAGAGAAAGAGAAAACTCGGAACAACCGCGGTCAGAGGCCAGCATAGAGGCATCGTATAGAAAGTCATGGGCGGAAAAAAACAAATCATTTCAAGTCGAGACAAGCAACCAGACTACCCCTATAAAAGTGCGCAATTCTTTAAGAGTTCACCGAAGAATGACCGAGATCAAGTATGCACGAAACGAACATATTCCAAGGGCAGCTGAATAAGCGATTCTGCGCCGAAGCGCGAGAAAAGCAAGCGGTACACCGATGGGGATCGTTTTTTTTATCGTGTTAGATTCGTTGTTGTCAAGCAAGGATTCTCAAAATGTTTTTTGCATTGCACCCAAGTTTCGTACTGATTACTTGTCGCAGACCGGTGACTGTCAAAAAAAAATTTTTTACGTTTTTTCTTGAGAGGTCACTGCCTACACACAACTCCGGGCGGGCCGTACACTCACAGCCGTTTGAATTCTCCCTTCGTGTGTCATGGCCATAACTGAGCGTACATCTTACCGGGCGCCGAGTTGATCTGGCTTGTTCGATGAACGTTCGGGATACGTACAATCGATATAGCTCCAACCGTAACTCGTTTGTAATTACGCCGGCCATACTCAGCGGGCGCTCAGCTCAGCTCTCGATATCTTCCGTCGAAGGGAAGTTCGTAGTAAAAGAGAGTCAGAGTCGACGCCACATTTTGCGGTCCTCGCATCTCATCCGATTTTTGAATTTTATAGATTTGCCATCACTTCCACCCAATTCTCTCGTATATTTCAATCTCTTGACTTTGTCCGACCGGGCCGTCTTCGCCCCCCTTCAACTCCGTCCATCTCCACTTCTGTGTTCCACACAACGAGCTTCCGTCAAACGGCAAAATGTGAAATATGCGCACGCCGCACGAAATAATTTGAAAGCGTTCTGTTTGGTGGCTTTTTTATTTTTTATCTCTCGGCTCACACACACACACACACATTTCCGCCTGAACGGTAATTTTTTTTTGATACGGTGTCAAAAAGTGAAAAGACGCGCACCATTTTCTTTTCTCTTCCGTATCGTCGCTGACGGTAAACGCTGATGGTTATGATGCCGTAAGTTTGGAAGAAAGAATCTTTCCCGTCTTGTCTTGTTACGGTAAAATAACAAAGAACAAGCGTCCGATTTCTCTCACAGACGGCCACAGACAAACCACACGTGCCGAAGAAACGAAACGTCCGAAACCAAAAAAATGTTTGACGCGCGCACCTCTTCTGAACTTTTCGACCAAGAGTCGTTGGATCGAGTGACGAGCTTCTCAGCTGTCGCACCAATCGGTGAAGCGGGCGTTTGAATTCCCGTCCACATCGCGGTTCGGATATATTTTTACATATACCGACCATCGGAAATTTCGAAAACGGTTTTACCGAAGGAATGATATTTCACACACCGACAGCTCATCGAGTTCGTCTCCGTTCAACGGTTTTTTTTTTTTAAGACTTTTTGATCGCATGGGGCTAAACTGGTTAGAGCAAAGCCGCGATCCAAGCAGTGAAAAAAAAACAAAGACAGTGCAAGCGCGATCGAACGGAATCGAAACTAAAATCATGTGAAGTGGCGGGCGGAAAGGAGCTCAGCTACGGTGGAAATGAAACTACAACTAACGCCGAACCGGACAACTTCCCATTCTGCGTCTTCGTTTCATTTCCCAAAGCTCCCCGTCGATACCAAAGTTTTTGCGTCGAAGCTACTAAAGAAATTTCGCGCTTTCCTTTTCGCCTCTTTCGCCTTCCCTTCGATATCTATCCAACCACCGGCTTCGACTTTATTTCTTTCACCCGTCTATTCGCCCGATAGTCGACGGTCGGCCATTCTTTGGTATCGGCCAGGCGGACTAACAAGAAGTAAGACTCGTTTGAAAAATTTGGACCGGGCTTTACAATCGCTGCTTGTCGTAATGTCGCAAATTTGAAAAAAATTTTCAATTCGAGAAACCAAACTATTCGACACTTCGAAAATTTTTGGGACTCTGAAAATTTTTCCGAGTTTAGGAATCGAGACCTCTTCTATACTAAGGAAAACCACTAATGTTCCGCCGCATAATGTCTCCGTTTTCCGGCTCATTTTTAGCGATTGGACGGGGACATTGCCCCATCCAACCGCCAGCCGACTTTCAGGAACCGTCGTTTTCAAAGTTGGGACTTAGAAAATTTTCGACGAGTGGGAATTTTTTACGGTCGCAAGTCATCACGACACGCCCGACCAACCCATTTGAGAGCCGCCACGCCTCGACGGTGTGACGGCTTTTTTTCGAATCGACGGGTCTCGCTCACTCCTCTCTCGCGCCGACCAGAGGCCGGGCGAGAGAGTCGTTGCCAAACACCGTCGTCGGAAATGGGAGAATTTGAGTGGGAATTTTTTACGGTCGCGAGTCATCACGACACGCCCGACCAACCCACTTGAGAGCCGCCACGCCTCGACGGTGTGACGGCTTCTCTTTTCGAATCGACGGGTCTCGCTCACTCCTCTCTCGCGCCGACCAGTGGCCGGGCGAGAGAGTCGTTGCCAAACACCGTCGTCGGAAATCGAGAAATTTTCATTTCCATTTCCATTTTTTTTCATCGGCCTTTATACGTCCAAGTCCCGCCAACCACGTCACTACCACGTCGTCGGGACTTAGAAAAATTTTTCAATTTTTCGGACTTAGAAAATTTTTCAACTTTCTTTTTTTCGACAACCTCTTCCCTATATAGGAAAGTAGTGGATGTTCCGGGCAGTAACTGTACGAAAAAGTCGATTTCCGAATTTTTGCCGGACTTTCACCTGAGCTCAGGCCGGGCCGCCCGCTCAACTGCCGCCCGGTCACCACCAAAAACCGGTCTTGGAAATTTTCGGACTTAGAAAATTTTTCAACTTTTTTCTTTCTCGACAACCTCTTCCCTATATAGGAAAGTAGTGGATGTTCCGGGCAGTAACTGTACGAAAAAGTTGATTTCCGAAATTTTGCCGGGCTTTCACCAGAGCTCAGGCGGGGCTTACCATCACACCCGCCGACCGGTCACCACCAAAAACCGGTCTTGGAAATTTTAGGACTTAGAAATTTTTTCCAACTTTT
This sequence comes from Daphnia pulicaria, assembly GCF_021234035.1. Lineage (NCBI taxonomy): Eukaryota > Metazoa > Arthropoda > Branchiopoda > Diplostraca > Daphniidae > Daphnia > Daphnia pulicaria. The sequence continues at coordinate 3,174 of NW_025804879.1, read as the reverse complement.
TTCTTTCGCTCTTTCTCGCCATTTTTAGCCGTCTTTGCTCGTCCCAGTGCCGCCTATAGCTTCACTATCCGTCGTCGGGACTTAGAAAAATTTTTCAATTTTTCGGACTTAGAAAATTTTTTCAATTTTCATTTTCGACAACCTCTTCCCTATATAGGAAAGTAGTGGATGTTCCGGGCAGTAACTGTACGAAAAAGTTGATTTCCGAAATTTTGCCGGACATTCACCTGAGCTCAGGCCGGGCCCCGCCCGCTCAACTACCGACCGGTCTCCACCAAAAACCGGTCTTGGAAATTTTAGGACTTAGAAATTTTTTCCAACTTTTTTTCTTTCGCTCTTTCTCTCTTTTTCAGCCGCCTTTGCTCGTCCCAGTGCCGCCTATAGCTTCACTATCCATCGTCGGGACTTAGAAAAATTTTTCAATTTTTCGGACTTAGAAAATTTTTTCAATTTTCATTTTCGACAACCTCTTCCCTATATAGGAAAGTAGTGGATGTTCCGGGCAGTAACTGTACGAAAAAGTTGATTTCCGAAATTTTGCCGGACATTCACCTGAGCTCAGGCCGGGCCGCCCGCTCAACTACCGACCGGTCTCCACCAAAAACCGGTCTTGGAAATTTTAGGACTTAGAAATTTTTTCCAACTTTTTTTCTTTCGCTCTTTCTCTCTTTTTC
>NW_025804878.1:20000-23756 GCF_021234035.1 Daphnia pulicaria | reverse complement strand
GTAGCCGTTTCTCAGGCTCCCTCTCCGGAATCGAACCCCGATTCCCCGTTACCCGTTGCAACCATGGTAGGCGCGTAACCTACCATCGACAGTTGATAAGGCAGACATTTGAAAGATACGTCGCCGGCGCGAAGGCCGTGCGATCGGCGTGAAGTTATCCAGAGTCACCAAAATTGGTACGGTGCGCGAGCCCGAAAGCCCGGCCCCGACTGGTTTTGATCTAATAAAAGCACCTCTTCTGCGAGCCCGAAAGCCCGCAGTCGAGGCTCGAGTGCATGTATTAGCTCTAGAATTACCACAGTTATCCAAGTAGGATGGAGTGGATCTAAGGAACCATAACTGATTTATTGAGCCATTCGCGGTTTCGCCGTCTAGCGGCTTGTACTTAGACATGCATGGCTTAATCTTTGAGACAAGCATATGCTACTGGCAGGATCAACCAGGTATTTCGTGTATGTTTGTTTGATATGCATCCGGCGAGTTGCGGGTTTTTATTTCGCCCACGCATCACCAAACACACACCAAATCAACACGTTTTTCGTTTTTTTTCTTTTTCTTCGGAAACTAAAATTTTTGATCGCAACGCCTGGCGTGTCACAGCGAGTCCCAGTGAAGAGAAACACCGATCCGATCCGTTTGTTGGATTTTTTTCATTTCAATTTCCAAAGTCAAAGACCATTCAACGGTCTATGAGCCAAAGTGAATCGGATTCATTCGACCGGTCTTGATATATTCATCAACTTTTTTTTCCCGTATTACGGTTTTCGACGGTCATATGTGGCGTGCTGTATGCTCATAAGTCAAGCCTGCTTTACTAAGCTGACAAGCATACATCTTTTAAATTTTTGTGGGCTCAGAGTTTTATTTTTATTTTTCCACCGCCGAGGCACACTCTCGCATCACCCCCCGCACGACACACACACACACACACACCTCACCGCTCAGCGGTCACACGAGGCAGAATTTTCCGCAAAGACTTTCGAAGAGAAAGAGAAAACTCGGAACAACCGCGGTCAGAGGCCAGCATAGAGGCATCGTATAGAAAGTCATGGGCGGAAAAAAACAAATCATTTCAAGTCGAGACAAGCAACCAGACTACCCCCTATAAAAGTGCGCAATTCTTTAAGAGTTCACCGAAGAATGACCGAGATCAAGTATGCACGAAACGAACATATTCCAAGGGCAGCTGAATAAGCGATTCTGCGCCGAAGCGCGAGAAAAGCAAGCGGTACACCGATGGGGATCGTTTTTTTTATCGTGTTAGATTCGTTGTTGTCAAGCAAGGATTCTCAAAATGTTTTTTGCATTGCACCCAAGTTTCGTACTGATTACTTGTCGCAGACCGGTGACTGTCAAAAAAAAATTTTTTACGTTTTTTTCTTGAGAGGTCACTGCCTACACACAACTCCGGGCGGGCCGTACACTCACAGCCGTTTGAATTCTCCCTTCGTGTGTCATGGCCATAACTGAGCGTACATCTTACCGGGCGCCGAGTTGATCTGGCTTGTTCGATGAACGTTCGGGATACGTACAATCGATATAGCTCCAACCGTAACTCGTTTGTAATTACGCCGGCCATACTCAGCGGGCGCTCAGCTCAGCTCTCGATATCTTCCGTCGAAGGGAAGTTCGTAGTAAAAGAGAGTCAGAGTCGACGCCACATTTTGCGGTCCTCGCATCTCATCCGATTTTTGAATTTTATAGATTTGCCATCACTTCCACCCAATTCTCTCGTATATTTCAATCTCTTGACTTTGTCCGACCGGGCCGTCTTCGCCCCCCTTCAACTCCGTCCATCTCCACTTCTGTGTTCCACACAACGAGCTTCCGTCAAAACGGCAAAATGTGAAATATGCGCACGCCGCACGAAATAATTTGAAAGCGTTCTGTTTGGTGGCTTTTTTATTTTTTATCTCTCGGCTCACACACACACACACACATTTCCGCCTGAACGGTAATTTTTTTTTGATACGGTGTCAAAAAGTGAAAAGACGCGCACCATTTTCTTTTCTCTTCCGTATCGTCGCTGACGGTAAACGCTGATGGTTATGATGCCGTAAGTTTGGAAGAAAGAATCTTTCCCGTCTTGTCTTGTTACGGTAAAATAACAAAGAACAAGCGTCCGATTTCTCTCACAGACGGCCACAGACAAACCACACGTGCCGAAGAAACGAAACGTCCGAAACCAAAAAAATGTTTGACGCGCGCACCTCTTCTGAACTTTTCGACCAAGAGTCGTTGGATCGAGTGACGAGCTTCTCAGCTGTCGCACCAATCGGTGAAGCGGGCGTTTGAATTCCCGTCCACATCGCGGTTCGGATATATTTTTACATATACCGACCATCGGAAATTTCGAAAACGGTTTTACCGAAGGAATGATATTTCACACACCGACAGCTCATCGAGTTCGTCTCCGTTCAACGGTTTTTTTTTTTTTAAGACTTTTTGATCGCATGGGGCTAAACTGGTTAGAGCAAAGCCGCGATCCAAGCAGTGAAAAAAAAACAAAGACAGTGCAAGCGCGATCGAACGGAATCGAAACTAAAATCATGTGAAGTGGCGGGCGGAAAGGAGCTCAGCTACGGTGGAAATGAAACTACAACTAACGCCGAACCGGACAACTTCCCATTCTGCGTCTTCGTTTCATTTCCCAAAGCTCCCCGTCGATACCAAAGTTTTTGCGTCGAAGCTACTAAAGAAATTTCGCGCTTTCCTTTTCGCCTCTTTCGCCTTCCCTTCGATATCTATCCAACCACCGGCTTCGACTTTATTTCTTTCACCCGTCTATTCGCCCGATAGTCGACGGTCGGCCATTCTTTGGTATCGGCCAGGCGGACTAACAAGAAGTAAGACTCGTTTGAAAAATTTGGACCGGGCTTTACAATCGCTGCTTGTCGTAATGTCGCAAATTTGAAAAAAATTTTCAATTCGAGAAACCAAACTATTCGACACTTCGAAAATTTTTGGGACTCTGAAAATTTTTCCGAGTTTAGGAATCGAGACCTCTTCTATACTAAGGAAAACCACTAATGTTCCGCCGCATAATGTCTCCGTTTTCCCGGCTCATTTTTAGCGATTGGACGGGGACATTGCCCCATCCAACCGCCAGCCGACTTTCAGGAACCGTCGTTTTCAAAGTTGGGACTTAGAAAATTTTCGACGAGTGGGAATTTTTTACGGTCGCAAGTCATCACGACACGCCCGACCAACCCATTTGAGAGCCGCCACGCCTCGACGGTGTGACGGCTTTTTTTCGAATCGACGGGTCTCGCTCACTCCTCTCTCGCGCCGACCAGAGGCCGGGCGAGAGAGTCGTTGCCAAACACCGTCGTCGGAAATGGGAGAATTTGAGTGGGAATTTTTTACGGTCGCGAGTCATCACGACACGCCCGACCAACCCATTTGAGAGCCGCCACGCCTCGACGGTGTGACGGCTTTTTTTCGAATCGACGGGTCTCGCTCACTCCTCTCTCGCGCCGACCAGAGGCCGGGCGAGAGAGTCGTTGCCAAACACCGTCGTCGGAAATGGGAGAATTTGAGTGGGAATTTTTTACGGTCGCGAGTCATCACGACACGCCCGACCAACCCACTTGAGAGCCGCCACGCCTCGACGGTGTGACGGCTTCTCTTTTCGAATCGACGGGTCTCGCTCACTCCTCTCTCGCGCCGACCAGTGGCCGGCGAGAGAGTCGTTGCCAAACACCGTCGTCGGAAATCGAGAAATTTTCATTTCCATTTCCATTTTTTTTCATCGGC
>NW_025804878.1:5000-15000 GCF_021234035.1 Daphnia pulicaria | reverse complement strand
CTTCTACGCTCACCGTCGCGACCCCCCCTACTCGTCGGGGCCTCAGCGCCGTCGCTCTCTTCGAGCTGACACGGACGTTATTCGCTCTGCCGACCGACGGCCCGGTATAGGCACGACGCTATAGCGCCTCCCATTTTAAGGGCTAGTTGCTTCGGCAGGTGAGTTGTTACACACTCCTGAGCGGATTCCGACCTCCATGGCCACCGTCCTGCTGTCTTTAGCAACCAACTCCTTTTCGTGGGATCCGAAATGTGCGTCGTTTAGGCGCCTTAACCGGGCGTTTGGTTCATCCCACAGCGCCAGTTCTGCTTACCAAAAATGGCCCACTGGGCGCTCAGATTCAAATCAATTGCCGCGGCCTCAATCAAGGAAAAAGGCCGGGCTTCTCACCCATTGAAAGTTTGAGAATAGGTTGAGGTCGTTTCGACCCCAAGGCCTCTAATCATTCGCTTTACCGGATGAAACTCCGTTTGTTCTCTTTGCGAGCACCAGCTATCCTGAGGGAAACTTCGGGGGGAACCAGCTACTAGATGGTTCGATTAGTCTTTCGCCCCTATACCCAACTCCGACGATCGATTTGCACGTCAGAATCGCTGCGGACCTCCACCAGGGTTTCCCCTGGCTTCGTCCTGGCCAGGCATAGGTCACCATCTTTCGGGTCCCAACGTGTGCGCTCTGGGTTCGTCCGGCCGACTCGACCAAACCCTTTTAAGGGGGAAAGATCTCGCGAGCATTCGGACGCCCTGGGGTTGCGCCCGCTCTGTTCGAGACGGGATCACCCCTCGCGGATGCACCCTCATCGGGGCCGCTTCACTTTCATTGCGCCTCGCGAGTTTAGTTTGATAATTTCTCGACGACTTGCGCACATGTTAGACTCCTTGGTCCGTGTTTCAAGACGGGTCGGGTGGGACCCGACTTCTACTCTCCGCTCTGGGCCTCCACAGGTTGAGCACCGCAACTTTTTCTCTTTTACAAAAAAAAGCTACGACACCTCCCGGGAGGAGACAGGTCACGACCGGGCAGTACTGTTGGGAAACGCCGCGCTCGTCATCGCGGCACCCGCGAAGGTAACCACGAAACTCGCTAACGGACGCCCCGTGTAACAGACACCCAGTCGGTCGCGGAGTCCTACTAGGCCCCCCACTTGCGGACCTTGGCGTGGCTATTGCGATCGCAGAACGACTTATGCAAGAGAGCCGCCAATTCAGGCAGTCTCCATGCAGCGTTAAGGGCATACAACCAAGTGCCGGGAGCGGGGACTTGTTCGACCTTCGAGGGCCCACCCGTTTAACCCCCTGAACGGTTTCACGCACTCTTGAACTCTCTCTTCAAAGTTCTTTTCAACTTTCCCTCGCGGTACTTGTTCGCTATCGGTCTCGTGGCGATATTTAGCCTTAGAAGGAGTTTACCTCCCGCTTAGGGCTGCACGCTCAAGCAACCCGACTCTTGGGAAGGGATCCGATGCACGGTCTCGGCTCGTCTTATCTACGGGCCTGACACCCTCTGTGGGTTGCTCGCCCCGTTCATGGAGACTTGGACGATAGATACCGGACAGACGCGCACGATCCTCCCGAACACCACATTCCTCGGCACCCGCTCAACCGGGCGCGAGGTTCGGTGCTGGGCTCATCCCTGTTCGCTCGCCGCTACTAAGGGAATCCTTGTTAGTTTCTTTTCCTCCGCTTACTGATATGCTTAAGTTCAGCGGGTAGTCTCATCTAAACTGAGGTCAGAATGAATTGTTTGTTTTCAAAAGGAGACAACACTTTATCTAGCTCGGCAGACTTTGGCGTTTTAAAGCCGGGAAAGATTGAATAATTGCCGGTTCAAATTTTTTTTTTTCGAAATAAAGCGAGTCTCTCGTTATTCGCAAAAATTAATTTACGAAAAGTGACAGGGCGTCCTGCGGCTTTTTGTATTGAAACAACGCGTCGTGCGCGAACCAAGCTTGCATAACGAGCGGTTAGAGTGAGTGATAATTCGCGGTGGTCGACACTTCGACACGCCCGGCGCACACACACAACTAAACTCGCGTTGAAGCGGTATATCGCGCACACGCAGCCGACACCTTGTTCGAGAAGATGTGTTTATTTCTAAAATTTTTTTTTGAGTTGGCTCAAAAATTTCCCATCTGTTTTGCCATCGAAAAAGGTTTCTTTTGAATAGAGAGGAAAAAAACAAAACAGGGCGAACCTTCTTTTATTTTTCCCCCTTTTTTGTATTTGAGGCATCGCGGACACTTAAGTCGCGCGGCACCCAGACGTTAGAGATTCGGGAGCTTTTATGCGGTCAGGCCGGGTGAAAAATAAATCTCGCCGCGACCCAACATGCAAAACCAAGACTGAAAAAATCTCTGTTCGTTCATCATTCGACCGACCCTCAGTCAGATGTGGCCCGAGCGAGAAGCTGGGCCGCCATTTACGTTCAAGATTTCGATGCTCCATGTGTTCTGCAGTTCGCATGGATTAGCGCACTTTGCTGCGCTCTTCATCGATCCACGAGCCTAGTGATCCACCGTTCAGGGTCGTATATAAAACGACATATTCGTTTTCTTCTCTCTTTTTCTCCAACCCGCCCAAGCAAATGAATGCGAGGGCGGAGAAAGAAAGCCAGAAAGAAAATGTTCCGATAAACACTCGTACTAGAATTTGGGTTTAGTGTGTTATTGTGATTTTGAATTCTTCCTACTTCATCGAGAGGGCGAAGGGCAAGCTTAAAAAACATTCGGTTTTCAACGGCATAGTGTCGGGCTTTGGAGTGTTAGTCTATACGACGCACACGCACGCAACCACGAGTATCTACGCCCGAAAAGAACGTCCAGAGTAAAGTCTCACACTTTCGTCCCCCACCGAGAATCAAAAAATCCCGAAGACGAAGAGAGAAACAAAAAAAAAACAATTTCGATTGGGCGTATCCGCTTTAAACCACCGCGCATCAGAGCGCCTGATACCCGTTCAAAATCTTGATGTTTTTTTTTTTTTTTTCCGACTCTCCATCCACCGAGTTTTTATTTTTCAAAGTGTTTGATTTAGGGACTAAGACTTTATAAAATCTCCTTTATTGTTCCTTCGGTACTCGCGGCCCAGGCGGGCTATCGTATTCTTCACTCTACTAACGTCAACACTGTGAGCGCCGCTAAAGGTCGAATGAATCTATAGAGACATTCACCATCGAAGCAGGAAGAATTTGCTCACGGCCATAGACCAAATCGAAAGACTTTGTGTTTTTTTTTGAGCCGAGAGGAAAGAAAAATCAATTTGAAAAGGCGAATCCGCTTTAAACCACCGCGCATCAGAGCGCCTGATACCCGTTCAAAATAAATGATTTTCTTCCGTCAACCCACACATAGTTCATACGATGTCTTACGCCGAAAGACTTTTGATGGGGTTTTTTTTGTTTTGCAACTTTTAGTTGTTTCGTGCTCAACCAAAGCCATATGCGCAAAACATTTGTCTTGTTCGTTTATGATCCTTCCGCAGGTTCACCTACGGAAACCTTGTTACGACTTTTACTTCCTCTAAAGGATCAAGTTCGACCATCTTTCAGTCTCGCCGTTGGTAGGCACCGCACGGGCAGAGATTGCTCCCCACTCGACGGCACCCCGACAAGCCCGTCCGAAGGCCTCACTAAATCATTCAATCGGTAGTAGCGACGGGCGGTGTGTACAAAGGGCAGGGACGTAATCGACGCGGGCTAGTGACCCGCGCCTACTAGGGATTCCTGGTTCATGGGGATCATTGCAGTCCCCAATCCCAACCACGAAGGAGGTTCAGCGGTTACCCGGTCCTTTCGGACAGGGAGAGTGAAACACGCTGATTCCTTCAGTGTAGCGCGCGTGCGGCCCAGGACATCTAAGGGCATCACAGACCTGTTATTGCTCACTGTCACGCGGCTGGACGCCGCTTGTCCCTCTAAGAAGACTGCGTGACGGACGCGAGAGCAGAAGGTATCGCCGGGGATGACGACGACCGAATAACAATAGAGCCAGCCCCCGCGAGACATTCCCGACAAAGCCCCGCCATACCTCATCCGCCAGGCAACCAACCCGTGAAGGCCGTACACCCGACGAACAAAGCACAACGAAACCAAGCCGAGAGATTGCCTCACTAAAGGAACCAGTCCCACCGAGACCCGAATCGCCGCCACCTGATCCCGACGCCTCCGTACTCCCTTCGGTTTCAATTGATAAAACCCGTCACCTATTTAGCAGGCTAGAGTCTCGTTCGTTATCGGAATTAACCAGACAAATCGCTCCACCAACTAAGAACGGCCATGCACCACCACCCACCGAATCAAGAAAGAGCTCTCAATCTGTCAATCCTTCCAGTGTCCGGGCCTGGTGAGGTTTCCCGTGTTGAGTCAAATTAAGCCGCAGGCTCCACTCCTGGTGGTGCCCTTCCGTCAATTCCTTTAAGTTTCAGCTTTGCAACCATACTTCCCCCGGAACCCAAAGACTTTGGTTTCCCGGAAGCTGCCCGTCGAGTCATTGGAGTAACTCCGACGGATTGCTGGTTGGCATCGTTTATGGTTAGAACTAGGGCGGTATCTGATCGCCTTCGAACCTCTAACTTTCGTTCTTGATCAAGGAAAACATTCTTGGCAAATGCCTTCGCTGTTGTTCGTCTTGCGGCGGTCCAAGAATTTCACCTCTGTCGCCGCAGTACGAATGCCCCCGTCCGTCTCTATTGACCATTACCTCGGGTCCAAAAGTAAAAGACCAGCAAAATCGGACCGAGGTCCTATTCCATCATTCCATGCTGCGATATTCAGGCGTTGGGATACACCTGCTTTGAGCACTCTAATTTGTTCAAAGTAAACGTTGCCGCGGCCGCCCGAGACACCCGGTGAAGGGCACCCCGAACGATTGACTGGGTGGAGCGAATCGAGTCAACTACGACCAAAATTTAAAAAAGAACCCGAAAGAACTTTCCAACTCTGGCCGCAGATACAACAACGACGCACCGACCACCACTCCGGCGATGTTGTCCGACCGTGAAGAGAGTCGGGCTTTGACACCCGGGCTCCCAGAGCGTGAAACGCAACACCCTTGATTCAGAGCGGCGCCGCCCGGCCGAAGACAGACATCCGACTACGAGCTTTTTAACCGCAACAACTTTAATATACGCTATTGGAGCTGGAGTTACCGCGGCTGCTGGCACCAGACTTGCCCTCCAATGGTTCCTCGTTAAAGGATTTAAAGTGTACTCATTCCAATCACGGGGCCTCGGAAGAGTCCCGTATCGTTATTTTTCGTCACTACCTCCCCGTGCCGGGAGTGGGTAATTTGCGCGCCTGCTGCCTTCCTTGGATGTGGTAGCCGTTTCTCAGGCTCCCTCTCCGGAATCGAACCCCGATTCCCCGTTACCCGTTGCAACCATGGTAGGCGCGTAACCTACCATCGACAGTTGATAAGGCAGACATTTGAAAGATACGTCGCCGGCGCGAAGGCCGTGCGATCGGCGTGAAGTTATCCAGAGTCACCAAAATTGGTACGGTGCGCGAGCCCGAAAGCCCGGCCCCGACTGGTTTTGATCTAATAAAAGCACCTCTTCTGCGAGCCCGAAAGCCCGCAGTCGAGGCTCGAGTGCATGTATTAGCTCTAGAATTACCACAGTTATCCAAGTAGGATGGAGTGGATCTAAGGAACCATAACTGATTTATTGAGCCATTCGCGGTTTCGCCGTCTAGCGGCTTGTACTTAGACATGCATGGCTTAATCTTTGAGACAAGCATATGCTACTGGCAGGATCAACCAGGTATTTCGTGTATGTTTGTTTGATATGCATCCGGCGAGTTGCGGGTTTTTATTTCGCCCACGCATCACCAAACACACACCAAATCAACACGTTTTTCGTTTTTTTTCTTTTTCTTCGGAAACTAAAATTTTTGATCGCAACGCCTGGCGTGTCACAGCGAGTCCCAGTGAAGAGAAACACCGATCCGATCCGTTTGTTGGATTTTTTTCATTTCAATTTCCAAAGTCAAAGACCATTCAACGGTCTATGAGCCCAAAGTGAATCGGATTCATTCGACCGGTCTTGATATATTCATCAACTTTTTTTCCCGTATTACGGTTTTCGACGGTCATATGTGGCGTGCTGTATGCTCATAAGTCAAGCCTGCTTTACTAAGCTGACAAGCATACATCTTTTAAATTTTTGTGGGCTCAGAGTTTTATTTTTATTTTTCCACCGCCGAGGCACACTCTCGCATCACCCCGCACGACACACACACACACACACACCTCACCGCTCAACGGTCACACGAGGCAGAATTTTCCGCAAAGACTTTCGAAGAGAAAGAGAAAACTCGGAACAACCGCGGTCAGAGGCCAGCATAGAGGCATCGTATAGAAAGTCATGGGCGGAAAAAAACAAATCATTTCAAGTCGAGACAAGCAACCAGACTACCCCTATAAAAGTGCGCAATTCTTTAAGAGTTCACCGAAGAATGACCGAGATCAAGTATGCACGAAACGAACATATTCCAAGGGCAGCTGAATAAGCGATTCTGCGCCGAAGCGCGAGAAAAGCAAGCGGTACACCGATGGGGATCGTTTTTTTATCGTGTTAGATTCGTTGTTGTCAAGCAAGGATTCTCAAAATGTTTTTTGCATTGCACCCAAGTTTCGTACTGATTACTTGTCGCAGACCGGTGACTGTCAAAAAAAATTTTTTTACGTTTTTTCTTGAGAGGTCACTGCCTACACACAACTCCGGGCGGGCCGTACACTCACAGCCGTTTGAATTCTCCCTTCGTGTGTCATGGCCATAACTGAGCGTACATCTTACCGGGCGCCGAGTTGATCTGGCTTGTTCGATGAACGTTCGGGATACGTACAATCGATATAGCTCCAACCGTAACTCGTTTGTAATTACGCCGGCCATACTCAGCGGGCGCTCAGCTCAGCTCTCGATATCTTCCGTCGAAGGGAAGTTCGTAGTAAAAGAGAGTCAGAGTCGACGCCACATTTTGCGGTCCTCGCATCTCATCCGATTTTTGAATTTTATAGATTTGCCATCACTTCCACCCAATTCTCTCGTATATTTCAATCTCTTGACTTTGTCCGACCGGGCCGTCTTCGCCCCCCTTCAACTCCGTCCATCTCCACTTCTGTGTTCCACACAACGAGCTTCCGTCAAACGGCAAAATGTGAAATATGCGCACGCCGCACGAAATAATTTGAAAGCGTTCTGTTTGGTGGCTTTTTTATTTTTTATCTCTCGGCTCACACACACACACACACATTTCCGCCTGAACGGTAATTTTTTTTGATACGGTGTCAAAAAGTGAAAAGACGCGCACCATTTTCTTTTCTCTTCCGTATCGTCGCTGACGGTAAACGCTGATGGTTATGATGCCGTAAGTTTGGAAGAAAGAATCTTTCCCGTCTTGTCTTGTTACGGTAAAATAACAAAGAACAAGCGTCCGATTTCTCTCACAGACGGCCACAGACAAACCACACGTGCCGAAGAAACGAAACGTCCGAAACCAAAAAAATGTTTGACGCGCGCACCTCTTCTGAACTTTTCGACCAAGAGTCGTTGGATCGAGTGACGAGCTTCTCAGCTGTCGCACCAATCGGTGAAGCGGGCGTTTGAATTCCCGTCCACATCGCGGTTCGGATATATTTTTACATATACCGACCATCGGAAATTTCGAAAACGGTTTTACCGAAGGAATGATATTTCACACACCGACAGCTCATCGAGTTCGTCTCCGTTCAACGGTTTTTTTTTTTTAAGACTTTTTGATCGCATGGGGCTAAACTGGTTAGAGCAAAGCCGCGATCCAAGCAGTGAAAAAAAAACAAAGACAGTGCAAGCGCGATCGAACGGAATCGAAACTAAAATCATGTGAAGTGGCGGGCGGAAAGGAGCTCAGCTACGGTGGAAATGAAACTACAACTAACGCCGAACCGGACAACTTCCCATTCTGCGTCTTCGTTTCATTTCCCAAAGCTCCCCGTCGATACCAAAGTTTTTGCGTCGAAGCTACTAAAGAAATTTCGCGCTTTCCTTTTCGCCTCTTTCGCCTTCCCTTCGATATCTATCCAACCACCGGCTTCGACTTTATTTCTTTCACCCGTCTATTCGCCCGATAGTCGACGGTCGGCCATTCTTTGGTATCGGCCAGGCGGACTAACAAGAAGTAAGACTCGTTTGAAAAATTTGGACCGGGCTTTACAATCGCTGCTTGTCGTAATGTCGCAAATTTGAAAAAAATTTTCAATTCGAGAAACCAAACTATTCGACACTTCGAAAATTTTTGGGACTCTGAAAATTTTTCCGAGTTTAGGAATCGAGACCTCTTCTATACTAAGGAAAACCACTAATGTTCCGCCGCATAATGTCTCCGTTTTCCGGCTCATTTTTAGCGATTGGACGGGGACATTGCCCCATCCAACCGCCAGCCGACTTTCAGGAACCGTCGTTTTCAAAGTTGGGACTTAGAAAATTTTCGACGAGTGGGAATTTTTTACGGTCGCAAGTCATCACGACACGCCCGACCAACCCATTTGAGAGCCGCCACGCCTCGACGGTGTGACGGCTTTTTTTCGAATCGACGGGTCTCGCTCACTCCTCTCTCGCGCCGACCAGAGGCCGGGCGAGAGAGTCGTTGCCAAACACCGTCGTCGGAAATGGGAGAATTTGAGTGGGAATTTTTTACGGTCGCGAGTCATCACGACACGCCCGACCAACCCACTTGAGAGCCGCCACGCCTCGACGGTGTGACGGCTTCTCTTTTCGAATCGACGGGTCTCGCTCACTCCTCTCTCGCGCCGACCAGTGGCCGGGCGAGAGAGTCGTTGCCAAACACCGTCGTCGGAAATCGAGAAATTTTCATTTCCATTTCCATTTTTTTTCATCGGCCTTTATACGTCCAAGTCCCGCCAACCACGTCACTACCACGTCGTCGGGACTTAGAAAAATTTTTCAATTTTTCGGACTTAGAAAATTTTTCAACTTTCTTTTTTTCGACAACCTCTTCCCTATATAGGAAAGTAGTGGATGTTCCGGGCAGTAACTGTACGAAAAAGTCGATTTCCGAATTTTTGCCGGACATTCACCTGAGCTCAGGCCGGGCCGCCCGCTCAACTGCCGCCCGGTCACCACCAAAAACCGGTCTTGGAAATTTTAGGACTTAGAAAATTTTTCAACTTTTTCTTTCTCGACAACCTCTTCCCTATATAGGAAAGTAGTGGATGTTCCGGGCAGTAACTGTACGAAAAAGTTGATTTCCGAAATTTTGCCGGGCTTTCACCAGAGCTCAGGCGGGGCTTACCATCACACCCGCCGACCGGTCACCACCAAAAACCGGTCTTGGAAATTTTAGGACTTAGAAATTTTTTCCAACTTTTTTTCTTTCGCTCTTTCTCTCTTTTTCAGCCGTCTTTGCTCGTCCCAGTGCCGCCTATAGCTTCACTATCCATCGTCGGGACTTAGAAAAATTTTTCAATTTTTCGGACTTAGAAAATTTTTTCAATTTTCATTTTCGACAACCTCTTCCCTATATAGGAAAGTAGTGGATGTTCCGGGCAGTAACTGTACGAAAAAGTTGATTTCCGAAATTTTGCCGGACATTCACCTGAGCTCAGGCCGGGCCGCCCGCTCAACTGCCGACCGGTCTCCACCAAAAACCGGTCTTGGAAATTTTAGGACTTAGAAATTTTTTCCAACTTTTTTTCTTTCGCTCTTTCTCTCTTTTTCAGCCGTCTTTGCTCGTCCCAGTGCCGCCTATAGCTTCACTATCCATCGTCGGGACTTAGAAAAATTTTTCAATTTTTCGGACTTAGAAAATTTTTTCAATTTTCATTTTCGACAACCTCTTCCCTATATAGGAAAGTGGTGGATGTTCCGGGCAGTAACTGTACGAAAAAGCTCATTTCCGAGAGGGTCGCCGGACTTTCACCAGAGCCCGGGCCGGGCCGCCCGCTCAACTGCCGACCGGTCTCCACCAAAAACCGGTCTTGGAATTTTTCGGACTTAGAAATTTTTTC
>NW_025804877.1:15000-25000 GCF_021234035.1 Daphnia pulicaria | reverse complement strand
CCAGCCGAGAACGACCACGGACGTCGCAGAAACGCGACGCTCTTCGGGATAGCCTTTGACAGCTAAATCCATAACCCTCTCGCCCCGCGACGGGATTCCAGGGTCTCGGTCCCTCAAGCAGAAAAGAAAACTCTTCCCGGGGTTCTCGGCAGCTTCTCCGGTTTGTGTCGCGTTACCGCGACCGTGACATTACGAGGGTTAAAGTCGTTTTATCGCGGACGTAGCCGCAGCCTGGTTCCGGAATCAGGACCGGATTCCCTTTCGCCTTAACCTGGGTGGCGTCTCACGTTATACGATACATGGTTTCATATTTTCGAAGGCGCTGCGAAAGAAGCATGCGATGCCATAACGCGATGAACGGTACTAGGAAAATAAAAGAGACGGGAGAAAAACAATCAAATACCGGCTAAGAGAAATCAAAAAAAGGAAAAAGACACTTCTTTAACCTTCTATCATTCTCACAAGCTTTCTTATTCATGTGTTTTCTTTGACCCCGCAACTTTAGATTTTTTCTCTTCGCGCACACCACAGAAGAATCACCGACACACGACTCAACCACAACCACGCCCGCTACTCATACGATAGATGCAACACATCACGCCCGTCACTAGGTCGGCTTTCGCCTGCGGCTTAGGATCGACTGACTCATGTCCAACCACTGTTCACATGAAACCCTTCTCCGCGTCAGTCCTCCAGGATCCCTCTGGAGTATTTGCTACTACCACCAAGATCTGCACCGACGGCGGCTCCGGGCAGGCTCACGCCCACAACCCTTCTACGCTCACCGTCGCGACCCCCCTACTCGTCGGGGCCTCAGCGCCGTCGCTCTCTTCGAGCTGACACGGACGTTATTCGCTCTGCCGACCGACGGCCCGGTATAGGCACGACGCTATAGCGCCTCCCATTTTAAGGGCTAGTTGCTTCGGCAGGTGAGTTGTTACACACTCCTGAGCGGATTCCGACCTCCATGGCCACCGTCCTGCTGTCTTTAGCAACCAACTCCTTTTCGTGGGATCCGAAATGTGCGTCGTTTAGGCGCCTTAACCGGGCGTTTGGTTCATCCCACAGCGCCAGTTCTGCTTACCAAAAATGGCCCACTGGGCGCTCAGATTCAAATCAATTGCCGCGGCCTCAATCAAGGAAAAAGGCCGGGCTTCTCACCCATTGAAAGTTTGAGAATAGGTTGAGGTCGTTTCGACCCCAAGGCCTCTAATCATTCGCTTTACCGGATGAAACTCCGTTTGTTCTCTTTGCGAGCACCAGCTATCCTGAGGGAAACTTCGGGGGGAACCAGCTACTAGATGGTTCGATTAGTCTTTCGCCCCTATACCCAACTCCGACGATCGATTTGCACGTCAGAATCGCTGCGGACCTCCACCAGGGTTTCCCCTGGCTTCGTCCTGGCCAGGCATAGGTCACCATCTTTCGGGTCCCAACGTGTGCGCTCTGGGTTCGTCCGGCCGACTCGACCAAACCCTTTTAAGGGGGAAAGATCTCGCGAGCATTCGGACGCCCTGGGGTTGCGCCCGCTCTGTTCGAGACGGGATCACCCCTCGCGGATGCACCCTCATCGGGGCCGCTTCACTTTCATTGCGCCTCGCGAGTTTAGTTTGATAATTTCTCGACGACTTGCGCACATGTTAGACTCCTTGGTCCGTGTTTCAAGACGGGTCGGGTGGGACCCGACTTCTACTCTCCGCTCTGGGCCTCCACAGGTTGAGCACCGCAACTTTTTCTCTTTTACAAAAAAAAGCTACGACACCTCCCGGGAGGAGACAGGTCACGACCGGGCAGTACTGTTGGGAAACGCCGCGCTCGTCATCGCGGCACCCGCGAAGGTAACCACGAAACTCGCTAACGGACGCCCCGTGTAACAGACACCCAGTCGGTCGCGGAGTCCTACTAGGCCCCCCACTTGCGGACCTTGGCGTGGCTATTGCGATCGCAGAACGACTTATGCAAGAGAGCCGCCAATTCAGGCAGTCTCCATGCAGCGTTAAGGGCATACAACCAAGTGCCGGGAGCGGGGACTTGTTCGACCTTCGAGGGCCCACCCGTTTAACCCCCTGAACGGTTTCACGCACTCTTGAACTCTCTCTTCAAAGTTCTTTTCAACTTTCCCTCGCGGTACTTGTTCGCTATCGGTCTCGTGGCGATATTTAGCCTTAGAAGGAGTTTACCTCCCGCTTAGGGCTGCACGCTCAAGCAACCCGACTCTTGGGAAGGGATCCGATGCACGGTCTCGGCTCGTCTTATCTACGGGCCTGACACCCTCTGTGGGTTGCTCGCCCCGTTCATGGAGACTTGGACGATAGATACCGGACAGACGCGCACGATCCTCCCGAACACCACATTCCTCGGCACCCGCTCAACCGGGCGCGAGGTTCGGTGCTGGGCTCATCCCTGTTCGCTCGCCGCTACTAAGGGAATCCTTGTTAGTTTCTTTTCCTCCGCTTACTGATATGCTTAAGTTCAGCGGGTAGTCTCATCTAAACTGAGGTCAGAATGAATTGTTTGTTTTCAAAAGGAGACAACACTTTATCTAGCTCGGCAGACTTTGGCGTTTTAAAGCCGGGAAAGATTGAATAATTGCCGGTTCAAATTTTTTTTTTTCGAAATAAAGCGAGTCTCTCGTTATTCGCAAAAATTAATTTACGAAAAGTGACAGGGCGTCCTGCGGCTTTTTGTATTGAAACAACGCGTCGTGCGCGAACCAAGCTTGCATAACGAGCGGTTAGAGTGAGTGATAATTCGCGGTGGTCGACACTTCGACACGCCCGGCGCACACACACAACTAAACTCGCGTTGAAGCGGTATATCGCGCACACGCAGCCGACACCTTGTTCGAGAAGATGTGTTTATTTCTAAAATTTTTTTTTGAGTTGGCTCAAAAATTTCCCATCTGTTTTGCCATCGAAAAAGGTTTCTTTTGAATAGAGAGGAAAAAAACAAAACAGGGCGAACCTTCTTTTATTTTTCCCCCTTTTTTGTATTTGAGGCATCGCGGACACTTAAGTCGCGCGGCACCCAGACGTTAGAGATTCGGGAGCTTTTATGCGGTCAGGCCGGGTGAAAAATAAATCTCGCCGCGACCCAACATGCAAAACCAAGACTGAAAAAATCTCTGTTCGTTCATCATTCGACCGACCCTCAGTCAGATGTGGCCCGAGCGAGAAGCTGGGCCGCCATTTACGTTCAAGATTTCGATGCTCCATGTGTTCTGCAGTTCGCATGGATTAGCGCACTTTGCTGCGCTCTTCATCGATCCACGAGCCTAGTGATCCACCGTTCAGGGTCGTATATAAAACGACATATTCGTTTTCTTCTCTCTTTTTCTCCAACCCGCCCAAGCAAATGAATGCGAGGGCGGAGAAAGAAAGCCAGAAAGAAAATGTTCCGATAAACACTCGTACTAGAATTTGGGTTTAGTGTGTTATTGTGATTTTGAATTCTTCCTACTTCATCGAGAGGGCGAAGGGCAAGCTTAAAAAACATTCGGTTTTCAACGGCATAGTGTCGGGCTTTGGAGTGTTAGTCTATACGACGCACACGCACGCAACCACGAGTATCTACGCCCGAAAAGAACGTCCAGAGTAAAGTCTCACACTTTCGTCCCCCACCGAGAATCAAAAAATCCCGAAGACGAAGAGAGAAACAAAAAAAAAACAATTTCGATTGGGCGTATCCGCTTTAAACCACCGCGCATCAGAGCGCCTGATACCCGTTCAAAATCTTGATGTTTTTTTTTTTTTTTTCCGACTCTCCATCCACCGAGTTTTTATTTTTCAAAGTGTTTGATTTAGGGACTAAGACTTTATAAAATCTCCTTTATTGTTCCTTCGGTACTCGCGGCCCAGGCGGGCTATCGTATTCTTCACTCTACTAACGTCAACACTGTGAGCGCCGCTAAAGGTCGAATGAATCTATAGAGACATTCACCATCGAAGCAGGAAGAATTTGCTCACGGCCATAGACCAAATCGAAAGACTTTGTGTTTTTTTTTGAGCCGAGAGGAAAGAAAAATCAATTTGAAAAGGCGAATCCGCTTTAAACCACCGCGCATCAGAGCGCCTGATACCCGTTCAAAATAAATGATTTTCTTCCGTCAACCCACACATAGTTCATACGATGTCTTACGCCGAAAGACTTTTGATGGGGTTTTTTTTGTTTTGCAACTTTTAGTTGTTTCGTGCTCAACCAAAGCCATATGCGCAAAACATTTGTCTTGTTCGTTTATGATCCTTCCGCAGGTTCACCTACGGAAACCTTGTTACGACTTTTACTTCCTCTAAAGGATCAAGTTCGACCATCTTTCAGTCTCGCCGTTGGTAGGCACCGCACGGGCAGAGATTGCTCCCCACTCGACGGCACCCCGACAAGCCCGTCCGAAGGCCTCACTAAATCATTCAATCGGTAGTAGCGACGGGCGGTGTGTACAAAGGGCAGGGACGTAATCGACGCGGGCTAGTGACCCGCGCCTACTAGGGATTCCTGGTTCATGGGGATCATTGCAGTCCCCAATCCCAACCACGAAGGAGGTTCAGCGGTTACCCGGTCCTTTCGGACAGGGAGAGTGAAACACGCTGATTCCTTCAGTGTAGCGCGCGTGCGGCCCAGGACATCTAAGGGCATCACAGACCTGTTATTGCTCACTGTCACGCGGCTGGACGCCGCTTGTCCCTCTAAGAAGACTGCGTGACGGACGCGAGAGCAGAAGGTATCGCCGGGGATGACGACGACCGAATAACAATAGAGCCAGCCCCCGCGAGACATTCCCGACAAAGCCCCGCCATACCTCATCCGCCAGGCAACCAACCCGTGAAGGCCGTACACCCGACGAACAAAGCACAACGAAACCAAGCCGAGAGATTGCCTCACTAAAGGAACCAGTCCCACCGAGACCCGAATCGCCGCCACCTGATCCCGACGCCTCCGTACTCCCTTCGGTTTCAATTGATAAAACCCGTCACCTATTTAGCAGGCTAGAGTCTCGTTCGTTATCGGAATTAACCAGACAAATCGCTCCACCAACTAAGAACGGCCATGCACCACCACCCACCGAATCAAGAAAGAGCTCTCAATCTGTCAATCCTTCCAGTGTCCGGGCCTGGTGAGGTTTCCCGTGTTGAGTCAAATTAAGCCGCAGGCTCCACTCCTGGTGGTGCCCTTCCGTCAATTCCTTTAAGTTTCAGCTTTGCAACCATACTTCCCCCGGAACCCAAAGACTTTGGTTTCCCGGAAGCTGCCCGTCGAGTCATTGGAGTAACTCCGACGGATTGCTGGTTGGCATCGTTTATGGTTAGAACTAGGGCGGTATCTGATCGCCTTCGAACCTCTAACTTTCGTTCTTGATCAAGGAAAACATTCTTGGCAAATGCCTTCGCTGTTGTTCGTCTTGCGGCGGTCCAAGAATTTCACCTCTGTCGCCGCAGTACGAATGCCCCCGTCCGTCTCTATTGACCATTACCTCGGGTCCAAAAGTAAAAGACCAGCAAAATCGGACCGAGGTCCTATTCCATCATTCCATGCTGCGATATTCAGGCGTTGGGATACACCTGCTTTGAGCACTCTAATTTGTTCAAAGTAAACGTTGCCGGCCGCCCGAGACACCCGGTGAAGGGCACCCCGAACGATTGACTGGGTGGAGCGAATCGAGTCAACTACGACCAAAATTTAAAAAAGAACCCGAAAGAACTTTCCAACTCTGGCCGCAGATACAACAACGACGCACCGACCACCACTCCGGCGATGTTGTCCGACCGTGAAGAGAGTCGGGCTTTGACACCCGGGCTCCCAGAGCGTGAAACGCAACACCCTTGATTCAGAGCGGCGCCGCCCGGCCGAAGACAGACATCCGACTACGAGCTTTTTAACCGCAACAACTTTAATATACGCTATTGGAGCTGGAGTTACCGCGGCTGCTGGCACCAGACTTGCCCTCCAATGGTTCCTCGTTAAAGGATTTAAAGTGTACTCATTCCAATCACGGGGCCTCGGAAGAGTCCCGTATCGTTATTTTTCGTCACTACCTCCCCGTGCCGGGAGTGGGTAATTTGCGCGCCTGCTGCCTTCCTTGGATGTGGTAGCCGTTTCTCAGGCTCCCTCTCCGGAATCGAACCCCGATTCCCCGTTACCCGTTGCAACCATGGTAGGCGCGTAACCTACCATCGACAGTTGATAAGGCAGACATTTGAAAGATACGTCGCCGGCGCGAAGGCCGTGCGATCGGCGTGAAGTTATCCAGAGTCACCAAAATTGGTACGGTGCGCGAGCCCGAAAGCCCGGCCCCGACTGGTTTTGATCTAATAAAAGCACCTCTTCTGCGAGCCCGAAAGCCCGCAGTCGAGGCTCGAGTGCATGTATTAGCTCTAGAATTACCACAGTTATCCAAGTAGGATGGAGTGGATCTAAGGAACCATAACTGATTTATTGAGCCATTCGCGGTTTCGCCGTCTAGCGGCTTGTACTTAGACATGCATGGCTTAATCTTTGAGACAAGCATATGCTACTGGCAGGATCAACCAGGTATTTCGTGTATGTTTGTTTGATATGCATCCGGCGAGTTGCGGGTTTTTATTTCGCCCACGCATCACCAAACACACACCAAATCAACACGTTTTTCGTTTTTTTTTCTTTTTCTTCGGAAACTAAAATTTTTGATCGCAACGCCTGGCGTGTCACAGCGAGTCCCAGTGAAGAGAAACACCGATCCGATCCGTTTGTTGGATTTTTTTCATTTCAATTTCCAAAGTCAAAGACCATTCAACGGTCTATGAGCCCAAAGTGAATCGGATTCATTCGACCGGTCTTGATATATTCATCAACTTTTTTTCCCGTATTACGGTTTTCGACGGTCATATGTGGCGTGCTGTATGCTCATAAGTCAAGCCTGCTTTACTAAGCTGACAAGCATACATCTTTTAAATTTTTGTGGGCTCAGAGTTTTATTTTTATTTTTCCACCGCCGAGGCACACTCTCGCATCACCCCGCACGACACACACACACACACACACCTCACCGCTCAACGGTCACACGAGGCAGAATTTTCCGCAAAGACTTTCGAAGAGAAAGAGAAAACTCGGAACAACCGCGGTCAGAGGCCAGCATAGAGGCATCGTATAGAAAGTCATGGGCGGAAAAAAACAAATCATTTCAAGTCGAGACAAGCAACCAGACTACCCCTATAAAAGTGCGCAATTCTTTAAGAGTTCACCGAAGAATGACCGAGATCAAGTATGCACGAAACGAACATATTCCAAGGGCAGCTGAATAAGCGATTCTGCGCCGAAGCGCGAGAAAAGCAAGCGGTACACCGATGGGGATCGTTTTTTTATCGTGTTAGATTCGTTGTTGTCAAGCAAGGATTCTCAAAATGTTTTTTGCATTGCACCCAAGTTTCGTACTGATTACTTGTCGCAGACCGGTGACTGTCAAAAAAAATTTTTTTACGTTTTTTCTTGAGAGGTCACTGCCTACACACAACTCCGGGCGGGCCGTACACTCACAGCCGTTTGAATTCTCCCTTCGTGTGTCATGGCCATAACTGAGCGTACATCTTACCGGGCGCCGAGTTGATCTGGCTTGTTCGATGAACGTTCGGGATACGTACAATCGATATAGCTCCAACCGTAACTCGTTTGTAATTACGCCGGCCATACTCAGCGGGCGCTCAGCTCAGCTCTCGATATCTTCCGTCGAAGGGAAGTTCGTAGTAAAAGAGAGTCAGAGTCGACGCCACATTTTGCGGTCCTCGCATCTCATCCGATTTTTGAATTTTATAGATTTGCCATCACTTCCACCCAATTCTCTCGTATATTTCAATCTCTTGACTTTGTCCGACCGGGCCGTCTTCGCCCCCCTTCAACTCCGTCCATCTCCACTTCTGTGTTCCACACAACGAGCTTCCGTCAAACGGCAAAATGTGAAATATGCGCACGCCGCACGAAATAATTTGAAAGCGTTCTGTTTGGTGGCTTTTTTATTTTTTATCTCTCGGCTCACACACACACACACACATTTCCGCCTGAACGGTAATTTTTTTTGATACGGTGTCAAAAAGTGAAAAGACGCGCACCATTTTCTTTTCTCTTCCGTATCGTCGCTGACGGTAAACGCTGATGGTTATGATGCCGTAAGTTTGGAAGAAAGAATCTTTCCCGTCTTGTCTTGTTACGGTAAAATAACAAAGAACAAGCGTCCGATTTCTCTCACAGACGGCCACAGACAAACCACACGTGCCGAAGAAACGAAACGTCCGAAACCAAAAAAATGTTTGACGCGCGCACCTCTTCTGAACTTTTCGACCAAGAGTCGTTGGATCGAGTGACGAGCTTCTCAGCTGTCGCACCAATCGGTGAAGCGGGCGTTTGAATTCCCGTCCACATCGCGGTTCGGATATATTTTTACATATACCGACCATCGGAAATTTCGAAAACGGTTTTACCGAAGGAATGATATTTCACACACCGACAGCTCATCGAGTTCGTCTCCGTTCAACGGTTTTTTTTTTTAAGACTTTTTGATCGCATGGGGCTAAACTGGTTAGAGCAAAGCCGCGATCCAAGCAGTGAAAAAAAAACAAAGACAGTGCAAGCGCGATCGAACGGAATCGAAACTAAAATCATGTGAAGTGGCGGGCGGAAAGGAGCTCAGCTACGGTGGAAATGAAACTACAACTAACGCCGAACCGGACAACTTCCCATTCTGCGTCTTCGTTTCATTTCCCAAAGCTCCCCGTCGATACCAAAGTTTTTGCGTCGAAGCTACTAAAGAAATTTCGCGCTTTCCTTTTCGCCTCTTTCGCCTTCCCTTCGATATCTATCCAACCACCGGCTTCGACTTTATTTCTTTCACCCGTCTATTCGCCCGATAGTCGACGGTCGGCCATTCTTTGGTATCGGCCAGGCGGACTAACAAGAAGTAAGACTCGTTTGAAAAATTTGGACCGGGCTTTACAATCGCTGCTTGTCGTAATGTCGCAAATTTGAAAAAAATTTTCAATTCGAGAAACCAAACTATTCGACACTTCGAAAATTTTTGGGACTCTGAAAATTTTTCCGAGTTTAGGAATCGAGACCTCTTCTATACTAAGGAAAACCACTAATGTTCCGCCGCATAATGTCTCCGTTTTCCGGCTCATTTTTAGCGATTGGACGGGGACATTGCCCCATCCAACCGCCAGCCGACTTTCAGGAACCGTCGTTTTCAAAGTTGGGACTTAGAAAATTTTCGACGAGTGGGAATTTTTTACGGTCGCAAGTCATCACGACACGCCCGACCAACCCATTTGAGAGCCGCCACGCCTCGACGGTGTGACGGCTTTTTTTCGAATCGACGGGTCTCGCTCACTCCTCTCTCGCGCCGACCAGAGGCCGGGCGAGAGAGTCGTTGCCAAACACCGTCGTCGGAAATGGGAGAATTTGAGTGGGAATTTTTTACGGTCGCGAGTCATCACGACACGCCCGACCAACCCACTTGAGAGCCGCCACGCCTCGACGGTGTGACGGCTTCTCTTTTCGAATCGACGGGTCTCGCTCACTCCTCTCTCGCGCCGACCAGTGGCCGGGCGAGAGAGTCGTTGCCAAACACCGTCGTCGGAAATCGAGAAATTTTCATTTCCATTTCCATTTTTTTTCATCGGCCTTTATACGTCCAAGTCCCGCCAACCACGTCACTACCACGTCGTCGGGACTTAGAAAAATTTTTCAATTTTTCGGACTTAGAAAATTTTTCAACTTTCTTTTTTTCGACAACCTCTTCCCTATATAGGAAAGTAGTGGATGTTCCGGGCAGTAACTGTACGAAAAAGTCGATTTCCGAATTTTTGCCGGACATTCACCTGAGCTCAGGCCGGGCCGCCCGCTCAACTGCCGCCCGGTCACCACCAAAAACCGGTCTTGGAAATTTTAGGACTTAGAAAATTTTTCAACTTTTTCTTTCTCGACAACCTCTTCCCTATATAGGAAAGTAGTGGATGTTCCGGGCAGTAACTGTACGAAA
>NW_025804877.1:0-10000 GCF_021234035.1 Daphnia pulicaria | reverse complement strand
ACTCGACCAAACCCTTTTAAGGGGGAAAGATCTCGCGAGCATTCGGACGCCCTGGGGTTGCGCCCGCTCTGTTCGAGACGGGATCACCCCTCGCGGATGCACCCTCATCGGGGCCGCTTCACTTTCATTGCGCCTCGCGAGTTTAGTTTGATAATTTCTCGACGACTTGCGCACATGTTAGACTCCTTGGTCCGTGTTTCAAGACGGGTCGGGTGGGACCCGACTTCTACTCTCCGCTCTGGGCCTCCACAGGTTGAGCACCGCAACTTTTTCTCTTTTACAAAAAAAAGCTACGACACCTCCCGGGAGGAGACAGGTCACGACCGGGCAGTACTGTTGGGAAACGCCGCGCTCGTCATC
Source organism: Daphnia pulicaria (assembly GCF_021234035.1). Lineage (NCBI taxonomy): Eukaryota > Metazoa > Arthropoda > Branchiopoda > Diplostraca > Daphniidae > Daphnia > Daphnia pulicaria. Next base: position 9,640 of record NW_025804877.1, on the reverse strand, counting down.
GCGGCACCCGCGAAGGTAACCACGAAACTCGCTAACGGACGCCCCGTGTAACAGACACCCAGTCGGTCGCGGAGTCCTACTAGGCCCCCCACTTGCGGACCTTGGCGTGGCTATTGCGATCGCAGAACGACTTATGCAAGAGAGCCGCCAATTCAGGCAGTCTCCATGCAGCGTTAAGGGCATACAACCAAGTGCCGGGAGCGGGGACTTGTTCGACCTTCGAGGGCCCACCCGTTTAACCCCCTGAACGGTTTCACGCACTCTTGAACTCTCTCTTCAAAGTTCTTTTCAACTTTCCCTCGCGGTACTTGTTCGCTATCGGTCTCGTGGCGATATTTAGCCTTAGAAGGAGTTTACCTCCCGCTTAGGGCTGCACGCTCAAGCAACCCGACTCTTGGGAAGGGATCCGATGCACGGTCTCGGCTCGTCTTATCTACGGGCCTGACACCCTCTGTGGGTTGCTCGCCCCGTTCATGGAGACTTGGACGATAGATACCGGACAGACGCGCACGATCCTCCCGAACACCACATTCCTCGGCACCCGCTCAACCGGGCGCGAGGTTCGGTGCTGGGCTCATCCCTGTTCGCTCGCCGCTACTAAGGGAATCCTTGTTAGTTTCTTTTCCTCCGCTTACTGATATGCTTAAGTTCAGCGGGTAGTCTCATCTAAACTGAGGTCAGAATGAATTGTTTGTTTTCAAAAGGAGACAACACTTTATCTAGCTCGGCAGACTTTGGCGTTTTAAAGCCGGGAAAGATTGAATAATTGCCGGTTCAAATTTTTTTTTTTCGAAATAAAGCGAGTCTCTCGTTATTCGCAAAAATTAATTTACGAAAAGTGACAGGGCGTCCTGCGGCTTTTTGTATTGAAACAACGCGTCGTGCGCGAACCAAGCTTGCATAACGAGCGGTTAGAGTGAGTGATAATTCGCGGTGGTCGACACTTCGACACGCCCGGCGCACACACACAACTAAACTCGCGTTGAAGCGGTATATCGCGCACACGCAGCCGACACCTTGTTCGAGAAGATGTGTTTATTTCTAAAATTTTTTTTTGAGTTGGCTCAAAAATTTCCCATCTGTTTTGCCATCGAAAAAGGTTTCTTTTGAATAGAGAGGAAAAAAACAAAACAGGGCGAACCTTCTTTTATTTTTCCCCCTTTTTTGTATTTGAGGCATCGCGGACACTTAAGTCGCGCGGCACCCAGACGTTAGAGATTCGGGAGCTTTTATGCGGTCAGGCCGGGTGAAAAATAAATCTCGCCGCGACCCAACATGCAAAACCAAGACTGAAAAAATCTCTGTTCGTTCATCATTCGACCGACCCTCAGTCAGATGTGGCCCGAGCGAGAAGCTGGGCCGCCATTTACGTTCAAGATTTCGATGCTCCATGTGTTCTGCAGTTCGCATGGATTAGCGCACTTTGCTGCGCTCTTCATCGATCCACGAGCCTAGTGATCCACCGTTCAGGGTCGTATATAAAACGACATATTCGTTTTCTTCTCTCTTTTTCTCCAACCCGCCCAAGCAAATGAATGCGAGGGCGGAGAAAGAAAGCCAGAAAGAAAATGTTCCGATAAACACTCGTACTAGAATTTGGGTTTAGTGTGTTATTGTGATTTTGAATTCTTCCTACTTCATCGAGAGGGCGAAGGGCAAGCTTAAAAAACATTCGGTTTTCAACGGCATAGTGTCGGGCTTTGGAGTGTTAGTCTATACGACGCACACGCACGCAACCACGAGTATCTACGCCCGAAAAGAACGTCCAGAGTAAAGTCTCACACTTTCGTCCCCCACACCGAGAATCAAAAAATCCCGAAGACGAAGAGAGAAACAAAAAAAAAACAATTTCGATTGGGCGTATCCGCTTTAAACCACCGCGCATCAGAGCGCCTGATACCCGTTCAAAATCTTGATGTTTTTTTTTTTTTTTTCCGACTCTCCATCCACCGAGTTTTTATTTTTCAAAGTGTTTGATTTAGGGACTAAGACTTTATAAAATCTCCTTTATTGTTCCTTCGGTACTCGCGGCCCAGGCGGGCTATCGTATTCTTCACTCTACTAACGTCAACACTGTGAGCGCCGCTAAAGGTCGAATGAATCTATAGAGACATTCACCATCGAAGCAGGAAGAATTTGCTCACGGCCATAGACCAAATCGAAAGACTTTGTGTTTTTTTTTGAGCCGAGAGGAAAGAAAAATCAATTTGAAAAGGCGAATCCGCTTTAAACCACCGCGCATCAGAGCGCCTGATACCCGTTCAAAATAAATGATTTTCTTCCGTCAACCCACACATAGTTCATACGATGTCTTACGCCGAAAGACTTTTGATGGGGTTTTTTTTGTTTTGCAACTTTTAGTTGTTTCGTGCTCAACCAAAGCCATATGCGCAAAACATTTGTCTTGTTCGTTTATGATCCTTCCGCAGGTTCACCTACGGAAACCTTGTTACGACTTTTACTTCCTCTAAAGGATCAAGTTCGACCATCTTTCAGTCTCGCCGTTGGTAGGCACCGCACGGGCAGAGATTGCTCCCCACTCGACGGCACCCCGACAAGCCCGTCCGAAGGCCTCACTAAATCATTCAATCGGTAGTAGCGACGGGCGGTGTGTACAAAGGGCAGGGACGTAATCGACGCGGGCTAGTGACCCGCGCCTACTAGGGATTCCTGGTTCATGGGGATCATTGCAGTCCCCAATCCCAACCACGAAGGAGGTTCAGCGGTTACCCGGTCCTTTCGGACAGGGAGAGTGAAACACGCTGATTCCTTCAGTGTAGCGCGCGTGCGGCCCAGGACATCTAAGGGCATCACAGACCTGTTATTGCTCTCACTGTCCACGCGGCTGGACGCCGCTTGTCCCTCTAAGAAGACTGCGTGACGGACGCGAGAGCAGAAGGTATCGCCGGGGATGACGACGACCGAATAACAATAGAGCCCAGCCCCCGCGAGACATTCCCCGACAAAGCCCCGCCATACCTCATCCGCCAGGCAACCAACCGTGAAGGCCGTACACACCCGACGAACAAAGCACAACGAAACCAAGCCGAGAGATTGCCTCACTAAAGGAACCAGTCCCACCGAGACCCGAATCGCCGCCACCTGATCCCGACGCCTCCGTACTCCCTTCGGTTTCAATTGATAAAACCCGTCACCTATTTAGCAGGCTAGAGTCTCGTTCGTTATCGGAATTAACCAGACAAATCGCTCCACCAACTAAGAACGGCCATGCACCACCACCCACCCGAATCAAGAAAGAGCTCTCAATCTGTCAATCCTTCCAGTGTCCGGGCCTGGTGAGGTTTCCCGTGTGAGTCAAATTAAGCCGCAGGCTCCACTCCTGGTGGTGCCCTTCCCGTCAATTCCTTTAAGTTCAGCTTTGCAAACCATACTTCCCCCGGAACACCAAAGACTTTGGTTTCCCGGAAGCTGCCCGTCGAGTCAATTGGAGTAACTCCGACGGATTGCTGGTTGGCATCGTTTATGGTTAGAAACTAGGGCGTATCTGATCGCCTTCGAACCTCTAACTTTCGTTCTTGATCAAGGAAAACATTCTTGGCATATGCCTTCGCTGTTGTTCGTCTTGCGGCGGTCCAAGAATTTCACCTCTGTCGCCGCAGTACGAATGCCCCCGTCCGTCTCTATTGACCATTACTCGGGTCCAAAAGTAAAAGACCAGCAAAATCGGACCGAGGTCCTATTCCATCATTCCATGGCTGCGATATTCAGGCGTTGGGATACACCTGCTTTGAGCACTCTAATTTGTTCAAAGTAAACGTTGCCGGCCGCCCGAGACACCCGGTGAAGGGCACCCCGAACGATTGACTGGGTGGAGCGAATCGAGTCAACTACGACCAAAATTTAAAAAAGAACCCGAAAGAACTTTCCAACTCTGGCCGCAGATACAACAACGACGCACCGACCACCACTCCGGCGATGTTGTCCGACCGTGAAGAGAGTCGGGCTTTGACACCCGGGCTCCCAGAGCGTGAAACGCAACACCCTTGATTCAGAGCGGCGCCGCCCGGCCGAAGACAGGACATCCGACTACGAGCTTTTTAACCGCAACAACTTTAATATACGCTATTGGAGCTGGAGTTACCGCGGCTGCTGGCACCAGACTTGCCCTCCAATGGTTCCTCGTTAAAGGATTTAAAGTGTACTCATTCCAATCACGGGGCCTCGGAAGAGTCCCGTATCGTTATTTTTCGTCACTACCTCCCCGTGCCGGGAGTGGGTAATTTGCGCGCCTGCTGCCTTCCTTGGATGTGGTAGCCGTTTCTCAGGCTCCCTCTCCGGAATCGAACCCCGATTCCCCGTTACCCGTTGCAACCATGGTAGGCGCGTAACCTACCATCGACAGTTGATAAGGCAGACATTTGAAAGATACGTCGCCGGCGCGAAGGCCGTGCGATCGGCGGCGTGAAGTTATCCAGAGTCACCAAAATTGGTACGGTGCGCGAGCCCGAAAGCCCGGCCCCGACTGGTTTTGATCTAATAAAAAGCACCTCTTCTGCGAGCCCGAAAGCCCGCAGTCGAGGCTCGTGTGCATGTATTAGCTCTAGAATTACCACAGTTATCCAAGTAGGATGGAGTGGATCTAGGAACCATAACTGATTTATTGAGCCATTCGCGGTTTCGCCGTCTAGCGGCTTGTACTTAGACATGCATGGCTTAATCCTTTGAGACAAGCATATGCTACTGGCAGGATCAACCAGGTATTTCGTGTATGTTTGTTTGATATGCATCCGGCGAGTTGCGGGTTTTTATTTCGCCCACGCATCACCAAACACACACCAAATCAACACGTTTTTCGTTTTTTTTTCTTTTTCTTCGGAAACTAAAATTTTTGATCGCAACGCCTGGCGAGTCACAGCGAGTCCCAGTGAAGAGAAACACCGAACCGATCCGTTTGTTGGATTTTTTTTCATTTCAATTTCCAAAGTCAAAGACCATTCAACGGTCTATGAGCCCAAAGTGAATCGGATTCATTCGACCGGTCTTGATATATTCATCAACTTTTTTTCCCGTATTACGGTTTTCGACGGTCATATGTGGCGTGCTGTATGCTCATAAGTCAAGCCTGCTTTACTAAGCTGACAAGCATACATCTTTTAAATTTTTGTGGGCTCAGAGTTTTATTTTTATTTTTCCACCGCCGAGGCACACTCTCGCATCACCCCGCACGACACACACACACACACACACCTCACCGCTCAACGGTCACACGAGGCAGAATTTTCCGCAAAGACTTTCGAAGAGAAAGAGAAAAACTCGGAACAACCGCGGTCAGAGGCCAGCATAGAGGCATCGTATAGAAAGTCATGGGCGGAAAAAAACAAATCATTTCAAGTCGAGACAAGCAACCAGACTACCCCTATAAAAGTGCGCAATTCTTTAAGAGTTCACCGAAGAATGACCGAGATCAAGTATGCACGAAACGAACATATTCCAAGGGCAGCTGAATAAGCGATTCTGCGCCGAAGCGCGAGAAAAGCAAGCGGTACACCGATGGGGATCGTTTTTTTTTATCGTGTTAGATTCGTTGTTGTCAAGCAAGGATTCTCAAAATGTTTTTTTGCATTGCACCCAAGTTTCGTACTGATTACTTGTCGCAGACCGGTGACTGTCAAAAAAAAATTTTTTACGTTTTTTCTTGAGAGGTCACTGCCTACACACAACTCCGGGCGGGCCGTACACTCACAGCCGTTTGAATTCTCCCTTCGTGTGTCATGGCCATAACTGAGCGTACATCTTACCGGGCGCCGAGTTGATCTGGCTTGTTCGATGAACGTTCGGGGATACGTACAATCGATATAGCTCCAACCGTAACTCGTTTGTAATTACGCCGGCCATACTCAGCGGGCGCTCAGCTCAGCTCTCGATATCTTCCGTCGAAGGGAAGTTCGTAGTAAAAGAGAGTCAGAGTCGACGCCACATTTTGCGGTCCTCGCATCTCATCCGATTTTTGAATTTTATAGATTTGCCATCACTTCCACCCAATTCTCTCGTATATTTCAATCTCTTGACTTTGTCCGACCGGGCCGTCTTCGCCCCCCTTCAACTCCGTCCATCTCCACTTCTGTGTTCCACACAACGAGCTTCCGTCAAACGGCAAAATGTGAAATATGCGCACGCCGCACGAAATAATTTGAAAGCGTTCTGTTTGGTGGCTTTTTTATTTTTTATCTCTCGGCTCACACACACACACACACATTTCCGCCTGAACGGTAATTTTTTTTTGATACGGTGTCAAAAAGTGAAAAGACGCGCACCATTTTCTTTTCTCTTCCGTATCGTCGCTGACGGTAAACGCTGATGGTTATGATGCCGTAAGTTTGGAAGAAAGAATCTTTCCCGTCTTGTCTTGTTACGGTAAAATAACAAAGAACAAGCGTCCGATTTCTCTCACAGACGGCCACAGACAAACCACACGTGCCGAAGAAACGAAACGTCCGAAACCAAAAAAATGTTTGACGCGCGCACCTCTTCTGAACTTTTCGACCAAGAGTCGTTGGATCGAGTGACGAGCTTCTCAGCTGTCGCACCAATCGGTGAAGCGGGCGTTTGAATTCCCGTCCACATCGCGGTTCGGATATATTTTTACATATACCGACCATCGGAAATTTCGAAAACGGTTTTACCGAAGGAATGATATTTCACACACCGACAGCTCATCGAGTTCGTCTCCGTTCAACGGTTTTTTTTTTTTAAGACTTTTTGATCGCATGGGGCTAAACTGGTTAGAGCAAAGCCGCGATCCAAGCAGTGAAAAAAAAACAAAGACAGTGCAAGCGCGATCGAACGGAATCGAAACTAAAATCATGTGAAGTGGCGGGCGGAAAGGAGCTCAGCTACGGTGGAAATGAAACTACAACTAACCGCCGAACCGGACAACTTCCCATTCTGCGTCTTCGTTTCATTTCCCAAAGCTCCCCGTCGATACCAAAGTTTTTGCGTCGAAGCTACTAAAGAAATTTCGCGCTTTCCTTTTCGCCTCTTTCGCCTTCCCTTCGATATCTATCCAACCACCGGCTTCGACTTTATTTCTTTCACCCGTCTATTCGCCCGATAGTCGACGGTCGGCCATTCTTTGGTATCGGCCAGGCGGACTAACAAGAAGTAAGACTCGTTTGAAAAATTTGGACCGGGCTTTACAATCGCTGCTTGTCGTAATGTCGCAAATTTGAAAAAAATTTTCAATTCGAGAAACCAAACTATTCGACACTTCGAAAATTTTTGGGGACTCTGAAAATTTTTCCGAGTTTAGGAATCGAGACCTCTTCTATACTAAGGAAAACCACTAATGTTCCGCCGCATAATGTCTCCGTTTTCCGGCTCATTTTTAGCGATTGGACGGGGGACATTGCCCCATCCAACCGCCAGCCGACTTTCAGGAACCGTCGTTTTCAAAGTTGGGACTTAGAAAATTTTCGACGAGTGGGAATTTTTTACGGTCGCAAGTCATCACGACACGCCCGACCAACCCATTTGAGAGCCGCCACGCCTCGACGGGTGTGACGGCTTTTTTTCGAATCGACGGGTCTCGCTCACTCCTCTCTCGCGCCGACCAAGAGGCCGGGCGAGAGAGTCGTTGCCAAACACCGTCGTCGGAAATGGGGAGAATTTGAGTGGGAATTTTTTACGGTCGCGAGTCATCACGACACGCCCGACCAACCCACTTGAGAGCCGCCACGCCTCGACGGTGTGACGGCTTCTCTTTTCGAATCGACGGGTCTCGCTCACTCCTCTCTCGCGCCGACCAGTGGCCGGGCGAGAGAGTCGTTGCCAAACACCGTCGTCGGAAATCGAGAAATTTTCATTTCCATTTCCATTTTTTTTCATCGGCCTTTATACGTCCAAGTCCCGCCAACCACGTCACTACCACGTCGTCGGGACTTAGAAAAAATTTTTCAATTTTTCGGACTTAGAAAATTTTTCAACTTTCTTTTTTTCGACAACCTCTTCCCTATATAGGAAAGTAGTGGATGTTCCGGGCAGTAACTGTACGAAAAAAGTCGATTTCCGAATTTTTGCCGGACTTTCACCTGAGCTCAGGCCGGGCCGCCCGCTCAACTGCCGCCCGGTCACCACCAAAAAACCGGTCTTGGAAATTTTCGGACTTAGAAAAATTTTTCAACTTTTTTCTTTCTCGACAACCTCTTCCCTATATAGGAAAGTAGTGGATGTTCCGGGCAGTAACTGTACGAAAAAGTTGATTTCCGAAATTTTGCCGGGCTTTCACCAGAGCTCAGGCGGGGCTTACCATCACACCCGCCGACCGGTCACCACCAAAAACCGGTCTTGGAAATTTTAGGACTTAGAAATTTTTTCCAACTTTTTTCTTTCGCTCTTTCTCGCCATTTTTAGCCGTCTTTGCTCGTCCCAGTGCCGCCTATAGCTTCACTATCCGTCGTCGGGACTTAGAAAAATTTTTCAATTTTTCGGACTTAGAAAATTTTTTCAATTTTCATTTTCGACAACCTCTTCCCTATATAGGAAAGTAGTGGATGTTCCGGGCAGTAACTGTACGAAAAAGTTGATTTCCGAAATTTTGCCGGACATTCACCTGAGCTCAGGCCGGGCCGCCCCGCTCAACTACCGACCGGTCTCCACCAAAAAACCGGTCTTGGAAATTTTTAGGACTTAGAAATTTTTTCCAACTTTTTTTCTTTCGCTCTTTCTCTCTTTTTCAGCCGCCTTTGCTCGTCCCCAGTGCCGCCTATAGCTTCACTATCCATCGTCGGGACTTAGAAAAATTTTTCAATTTTTCGGACTTAGAAAATTTTTTCAATTTTCATTTTCGACAACCTCTTCCCTATATAGGAAAGTAGTGGATGTTCCGGGCAGTAACTGTACGAAAAAGTTGATTTCCGAAATTTTGCCGGACATTCACCTGAGCTCAGGCCGGGCCGCCCGCTCAACTACCGACCGGTCTCCACCAAAAACCGGTCTTGGAAATTTTAGGACTTAGAAATTTTTTCCAACTTTTTTTCTTTCGCTCTTTCTCTCTTTTTCAGCCGCCCTTTGCTCGTCCCAGTGCCGCCTATAGCTTCACTATCCATCGTCGGGACTTAGAAAAATTTTTCAATTTTTCGGACTTAGAAAATTTTTCAATTTTCATTTTCGACAACCTCTTCCCTATATAGGAAAGTGGTGGATGTTCCGGGCAGTAACTGTACGAAAAAGCTCATTTCCGAGAGGGTCGCCGGACTTTCACCAGAGCCCGGGCCGGGCCGCCCGCTCAACTGCCGACCGGTCCTCCACCAAAAACCGGTCTTGGAATTTTTCGGACTTAGAAATTTTTTCCAACTTTTTTTTTCTTTCGCTCTTTCTCTCTTTTTCAGCCGCTTTCATTCATCCAAGTCCCGGCTACAGCGTCACTACCCCGTCGTCGGGACTTGGAAAAATTTTTCATTTTTTCGGACTCTGACATTTTTTCAACTTTTCTTATTTTTCAACTTTTTGACACTGTCTCGCTTCGCCCGTCGGATCGACTTCATTTCCGTAGATATCAAGTCACATCTTTCGGCCAAAGCTCAGCAGCTTTTTGACATTTTTTGAAAATTTGCTATTTTTTTTCATTTCCAACTTATTTTTATTCCTGTCTGTCGTTCTCCTTCTCTCTCTTCTTTTTCGC
>NW_025804876.1:12500-23385 GCF_021234035.1 Daphnia pulicaria | reverse complement strand
CGAAAGAGTCCCGAAACGAGAGCTTTCCCCGAAAGAAAAACCAACGCTCGAAACAACCAACGCACTTCGACCCAGGCCTGACACGTCCGCCGACGGCTTCGCTTGATAAACTCAGCCCGACCGCCTCGACCCTCAGAGCCAATCCTTATCCCGAAGTTACGGATCCAATTTGCCGATTTCCCTTACCCACATTCATCCATCGACTAGAGGCTGTTCACCTTGGAGACCTGATGCGGATATCGGTACGAGCAGGCGCGAACGTCCAACAACGTAACCCTCCCACCGGATTTTCAAGGGCCAGCCGAGAACGACCACGGAGCGTCGCAGAAACGCGACGCTCTTCGGGATAGCCTTTGACAGCTAAATCCATAACCCTCTCGCCCCGCGACGGGATTCCAGGGTCTCGGTCCCTCAAGCAGAAAAGAAAACTCTTCCCGGGGTTCTCGGCAGCTTCTCCGGTTTGTGTCGCGTTACCGCGACCGTGACATTACGAGGGTTAAAGTCGTTTTATCGCGGACGTAGCCGCAGCCTGGTTCCGGAATCAGGACCGGATTCCCTTTCGCCTTAACCTGGGTGGCGTCTCACGTTATACGATACATGGTTTCATATTTTCGAAGGCGCTGCGAAAGAAGCATGCGATGCCATAACGCGATGAACGGTACTAGGAAAATAAAAGAGACGGGAGAAAAACAATCAAATACCGGCTAAGAGAAATCAAAAAAAGGAAAAAGACACTTCTTTAACCTTCTATCATTCTCACAAGCTTTCTTATTCATGTGTTTTCTTTGACCCCGCAACTTTAGATTTTTTCTCTTCGCGCACACCACAGAAGAATCACCGACACACGACTCAACCACAACCACGCCCGCTACTCATACGATAGATGCAACACATCACGCCCGTCACTAGGTCGGCTTTCGCCTGCGGCTTAGGATCGACTGACTCATGTCCAACCACTGTTCACATGAAACCCTTCTCCGCGTCAGTCCTCCAGGATCCCTCTGGAGTATTTGCTACTACCACCAAGATCTGCACCGACGGCGGCTCCGGGCAGGCTCACGCCCACAACCCTTCTACGCTCACCGTCGCGACCCCCCTACTCGTCGGGGCCTCAGCGCCGTCGCTCTCTTCGAGCTGACACGGACGTTATTCGCTCTGCCGACCGACGGCCCGGTATAGGCACGACGCTATAGCGCCTCCCATTTTAAGGGCTAGTTGCTTCGGCAGGTGAGTTGTTACACACTCCTGAGCGGATTCCGACCTCCATGGCCACCGTCCTGCTGTCTTTAGCAACCAACTCCTTTTCGTGGGATCCGAAATGTGCGTCGTTTAGGCGCCTTAACCGGGCGTTTGGTTCATCCCACAGCGCCAGTTCTGCTTACCAAAAATGGCCCACTGGGCGCTCAGATTCAAATCAATTGCCGCGGCCTCAATCAAGGAAAAAGGCCGGGCTTCTCACCCATTGAAAGTTTGAGAATAGGTTGAGGTCGTTTCGACCCCAAGGCCTCTAATCATTCGCTTTACCGGATGAAACTCCGTTTGTTCTCTTTGCGAGCACCAGCTATCCTGAGGGAAACTTCGGGGGGAACCAGCTACTAGATGGTTCGATTAGTCTTTCGCCCCTATACCCAACTCCGACGATCGATTTGCACGTCAGAATCGCTGCGGACCTCCACCAGGGTTTCCCCTGGCTTCGTCCTGGCCAGGCATAGGTCACCATCTTTCGGGTCCCAACGTGTGCGCTCTGGGTTCGTCCGGCCGACTCGACCAAACCCTTTTAAGGGGGAAAGATCTCGCGAGCATTCGGACGCCCTGGGGTTGCGCCCGCTCTGTTCGAGACGGGATCACCCCTCGCGGATGCACCCTCATCGGGGCCGCTTCACTTTCATTGCGCCTCGCGAGTTTAGTTTGATAATTTCTCGACGACTTGCGCACATGTTAGACTCCTTGGTCCGTGTTTCAAGACGGGTCGGGTGGGACCCGACTTCTACTCTCCGCTCTGGGCCTCCACAGGTTGAGCACCGCAACTTTTTCTCTTTTACAAAAAAAAGCTACGACACCTCCCGGGAGGAGACAGGTCACGACCGGGCAGTACTGTTGGGAAACGCCGCGCTCGTCATCGCGGCACCCGCGAAGGTAACCACGAAACTCGCTAACGGACGCCCCGTGTAACAGACACCCAGTCGGTCGCGGAGTCCTACTAGGCCCCCCACTTGCGGACCTTGGCGTGGCTATTGCGATCGCAGAACGACTTATGCAAGAGAGCCGCCAATTCAGGCAGTCTCCATGCAGCGTTAAGGGCATACAACCAAGTGCCGGGAGCGGGGACTTGTTCGACCTTCGAGGGCCCACCCGTTTAACCCCCTGAACGGTTTCACGCACTCTTGAACTCTCTCTTCAAAGTTCTTTTCAACTTTCCCTCGCGGTACTTGTTCGCTATCGGTCTCGTGGCGATATTTAGCCTTAGAAGGAGTTTACCTCCCGCTTAGGGCTGCACGCTCAAGCAACCCGACTCTTGGGAAGGGATCCGATGCACGGTCTCGGCTCGTCTTATCTACGGGCCTGACACCCTCTGTGGGTTGCTCGCCCCGTTCATGGAGACTTGGACGATAGATACCGGACAGACGCGCACGATCCTCCCGAACACCACATTCCTCGGCACCCGCTCAACCGGGCGCGAGGTTCGGTGCTGGGCTCATCCCTGTTCGCTCGCCGCTACTAAGGGAATCCTTGTTAGTTTCTTTTCCTCCGCTTACTGATATGCTTAAGTTCAGCGGGTAGTCTCATCTAAACTGAGGTCAGAATGAATTGTTTGTTTTCAAAAGGAGACAACACTTTATCTAGCTCGGCAGACTTTGGCGTTTTAAAGCCGGGAAAGATTGAATAATTGCCGGTTCAAATTTTTTTTTTTCGAAATAAAGCGAGTCTCTCGTTATTCGCAAAAATTAATTTACGAAAAGTGACAGGGCGTCCTGCGGCTTTTTGTATTGAAACAACGCGTCGTGCGCGAACCAAGCTTGCATAACGAGCGGTTAGAGTGAGTGATAATTCGCGGTGGTCGACACTTCGACACGCCCGGCGCACACACACAACTAAACTCGCGTTGAAGCGGTATATCGCGCACACGCAGCCGACACCTTGTTCGAGAAGATGTGTTTATTTCTAAAATTTTTTTTTGAGTTGGCTCAAAAATTTCCCATCTGTTTTGCCATCGAAAAAGGTTTCTTTTGAATAGAGAGGAAAAAAACAAAACAGGGCGAACCTTCTTTTATTTTTCCCCCTTTTTTGTATTTGAGGCATCGCGGACACTTAAGTCGCGCGGCACCCAGACGTTAGAGATTCGGGAGCTTTTATGCGGTCAGGCCGGGTGAAAAATAAATCTCGCCGCGACCCAACATGCAAAACCAAGACTGAAAAAATCTCTGTTCGTTCATCATTCGACCGACCCTCAGTCAGATGTGGCCCGAGCGAGAAGCTGGGCCGCCATTTACGTTCAAGATTTCGATGCTCCATGTGTTCTGCAGTTCGCATGGATTAGCGCACTTTGCTGCGCTCTTCATCGATCCACGAGCCTAGTGATCCACCGTTCAGGGTCGTATATAAAACGACATATTCGTTTTCTTCTCTCTTTTTCTCCAACCCGCCCAAGCAAATGAATGCGAGGGCGGAGAAAGAAAGCCAGAAAGAAAATGTTCCGATAAACACTCGTACTAGAATTTGGGTTTAGTGTGTTATTGTGATTTTGAATTCTTCCTACTTCATCGAGAGGGCGAAGGGCAAGCTTAAAAAACATTCGGTTTTCAACGGCATAGTGTCGGGCTTTGGAGTGTTAGTCTATACGACGCACACGCACGCAACCACGAGTATCTACGCCCGAAAAGAACGTCCAGAGTAAAGTCTCACACTTTCGTCCCCCACCGAGAATCAAAAAATCCCGAAGACGAAGAGAGAAACAAAAAAAAAACAATTTCGATTGGGCGTATCCGCTTTAAACCACCGCGCATCAGAGCGCCTGATACCCGTTCAAAATCTTGATGTTTTTTTTTTTTTTTCCGACTCTCCATCCACCGAGTTTTTATTTTTCAAAGTGTTTGATTTAGGGACTAAGACTTTATAAAATCTCCTTTATTGTTCCTTCGGTACTCGCGGCCCAGGCGGGCTATCGTATTCTTCACTCTACTAACGTCAACACTGTGAGCGCCGCTAAAGGTCGAATGAATCTATAGAGACATTCACCATCGAAGCAGGAAGAATTTGCTCACGGCCATAGACCAAATCGAAAGACTTTGTGTTTTTTTTTGAGCCGAGAGGAAAGAAAAATCAATTTGAAAAGGCGAATCCGCTTTAAACCACCGCGCATCAGAGCGCCTGATACCCGTTCAAAATAAATGATTTTCTTCCGTCAACCCACACATAGTTCATACGATGTCTTACGCCGAAAGACTTTTGATGGGGTTTTTTTTGTTTTGCAACTTTTAGTTGTTTCGTGCTCAACCAAAGCCATATGCGCAAAACATTTGTCTTGTTCGTTTATGATCCTTCCGCAGGTTCACCTACGGAAACCTTGTTACGACTTTTACTTCCTCTAAAGGATCAAGTTCGACCATCTTTCAGTCTCGCCGTTGGTAGGCACCGCACGGGCAGAGATTGCTCCCCACTCGACGGCACCCCGACAAGCCCGTCCGAAGGCCTCACTAAATCATTCAATCGGTAGTAGCGACGGGCGGTGTGTACAAAGGGCAGGGACGTAATCGACGCGGGCTAGTGACCCGCGCCTACTAGGGATTCCTGGTTCATGGGGATCATTGCAGTCCCCAATCCCAACCACGAAGGAGGTTCAGCGGTTACCCGGTCCTTTCGGACAGGGAGAGTGAAACACGCTGATTCCTTCAGTGTAGCGCGCGTGCGGCCCAGGACATCTAAGGGCATCACAGACCTGTTATTGCTCACTGTCACGCGGCTGGACGCCGCTTGTCCCTCTAAGAAGACTGCGTGACGGACGCGAGAGCAGAAGGTATCGCCGGGGATGACGACGACCGAATAACAATAGAGCCAGCCCCCGCGAGACATTCCCGACAAAGCCCCGCCATACCTCATCCGCCAGGCAACCAACCCGTGAAGGCCGTACACCCGACGAACAAAGCACAACGAAACCAAGCCGAGAGATTGCCTCACTAAAGGAACCAGTCCCACCGAGACCCGAATCGCCGCCACCTGATCCCGACGCCTCCGTACTCCCTTCGGTTTCAATTGATAAAACCCGTCACCTATTTAGCAGGCTAGAGTCTCGTTCGTTATCGGAATTAACCAGACAAATCGCTCCACCAACTAAGAACGGCCATGCACCACCACCCACCGAATCAAGAAAGAGCTCTCAATCTGTCAATCCTTCCAGTGTCCGGGCCTGGTGAGGTTTCCCGTGTTGAGTCAAATTAAGCCGCAGGCTCCACTCCTGGTGGTGCCCTTCCGTCAATTCCTTTAAGTTTCAGCTTTGCAACCATACTTCCCCCGGAACCCAAAGACTTTGGTTTCCCGGAAGCTGCCCGTCGAGTCATTGGAGTAACTCCGACGGATTGCTGGTTGGCATCGTTTATGGTTAGAACTAGGGCGGTATCTGATCGCCTTCGAACCTCTAACTTTCGTTCTTGATCAAGGAAAACATTCTTGGCAAATGCCTTCGCTGTTGTTCGTCTTGCGGCGGTCCAAGAATTTCACCTCTGTCGCCGCAGTACGAATGCCCCCGTCCGTCTCTATTGACCATTACCTCGGGTCCAAAAGTAAAAGACCAGCAAAATCGGACCGAGGTCCTATTCCATCATTCCATGCTGCGATATTCAGGCGTTGGGATACACCTGCTTTGAGCACTCTAATTTGTTCAAAGTAAACGTTGCCGGCCGCCCGAGACACCCGGTGAAGGGCACCCCGAACGATTGACTGGGTGGAGCGAATCGAGTCAACTACGACCAAAATTTAAAAAAGAACCCGAAAGAACTTTCCAACTCTGGCCGCAGATACAACAACGACGCACCGACCACCACTCCGGCGATGTTGTCCGACCGTGAAGAGAGTCGGGCTTTGACACCCGGGCTCCCAGAGCGTGAAACGCAACACCCTTGATTCAGAGCGGCGCCGCCCGGCCGAAGACAGACATCCGACTACGAGCTTTTTAACCGCAACAACTTTAATATACGCTATTGGAGCTGGAGTTACCGCGGCTGCTGGCACCAGACTTGCCCTCCAATGGTTCCTCGTTAAAGGATTTAAAGTGTACTCATTCCAATCACGGGGCCTCGGAAGAGTCCCGTATCGTTATTTTTCGTCACTACCTCCCCGTGCCGGGAGTGGGTAATTTGCGCGCCTGCTGCCTTCCTTGGATGTGGTAGCCGTTTCTCAGGCTCCCTCTCCGGAATCGAACCCCGATTCCCCGTTACCCGTTGCAACCATGGTAGGCGCGTAACCTACCATCGACAGTTGATAAGGCAGACATTTGAAAGATACGTCGCCGGCGCGAAGGCCGTGCGATCGGCGTGAAGTTATCCAGAGTCACCAAAATTGGTACGGTGCGCGAGCCCGAAAGCCCGGCCCCGACTGGTTTTGATCTAATAAAAGCACCTCTTCTGCGAGCCCGAAAGCCCGCAGTCGAGGCTCGAGTGCATGTATTAGCTCTAGAATTACCACAGTTATCCAAGTAGGATGGAGTGGATCTAAGGAACCATAACTGATTTATTGAGCCATTCGCGGTTTCGCCGTCTAGCGGCTTGTACTTAGACATGCATGGCTTAATCTTTGAGACAAGCATATGCTACTGGCAGGATCAACCAGGTATTTCGTGTATGTTTGTTTGATATGCATCCGGCGAGTTGCGGGTTTTTATTTCGCCCACGCATCACCAAACACACACCAAATCAACACGTTTTTCGTTTTTTTTCTTTTTCTTCGGAAACTAAAATTTTTGATCGCAACGCCTGGCGTGTCACAGCGAGTCCCAGTGAAGAGAAACACCGATCCGATCCGTTTGTTGGATTTTTTTCATTTCAATTTCCAAAGTCAAAGACCATTCAACGGTCTATGAGCCCAAAGTGAATCGGATTCATTCGACCGGTCTTGATATATTCATCAACTTTTTTTCCCGTATTACGGTTTTCGACGGTCATATGTGGCGTGCTGTATGCTCATAAGTCAAGCCTGCTTTACTAAGCTGACAAGCATACATCTTTTAAATTTTTGTGGGCTCAGAGTTTTATTTTTATTTTTCCACCGCCGAGGCACACTCTCGCATCACCCCGCACGACACACACACACACACACACCTCACCGCTCAACGGTCACACGAGGCAGAATTTTCCGCAAAGACTTTCGAAGAGAAAGAGAAAACTCGGAACAACCGCGGTCAGAGGCCAGCATAGAGGCATCGTATAGAAAGTCATGGGCGGAAAAAAACAAATCATTTCAAGTCGAGACAAGCAACCAGACTACCCCTATAAAAGTGCGCAATTCTTTAAGAGTTCACCGAAGAATGACCGAGATCAAGTATGCACGAAACGAACATATTCCAAGGGCAGCTGAATAAGCGATTCTGCGCCGAAGCGCGAGAAAAGCAAGCGGTACACCGATGGGGATCGTTTTTTTATCGTGTTAGATTCGTTGTTGTCAAGCAAGGATTCTCAAAATGTTTTTTGCATTGCACCCAAGTTTCGTACTGATTACTTGTCGCAGACCGGTGACTGTCAAAAAAAATTTTTTTACGTTTTTTCTTGAGAGGTCACTGCCTACACACAACTCCGGGCGGGCCGTACACTCACAGCCGTTTGAATTCTCCCTTCGTGTGTCATGGCCATAACTGAGCGTACATCTTACCGGGCGCCGAGTTGATCTGGCTTGTTCGATGAACGTTCGGGATACGTACAATCGATATAGCTCCAACCGTAACTCGTTTGTAATTACGCCGGCCATACTCAGCGGGCGCTCAGCTCAGCTCTCGATATCTTCCGTCGAAGGGAAGTTCGTAGTAAAAGAGAGTCAGAGTCGACGCCACATTTTGCGGTCCTCGCATCTCATCCGATTTTTGAATTTTATAGATTTGCCATCACTTCCACCCAATTCTCTCGTATATTTCAATCTCTTGACTTTGTCCGACCGGGCCGTCTTCGCCCCCCTTCAACTCCGTCCATCTCCACTTCTGTGTTCCACACAACGAGCTTCCGTCAAACGGCAAAATGTGAAATATGCGCACGCCGCACGAAATAATTTGAAAGCGTTCTGTTTGGTGGCTTTTTTATTTTTTATCTCTCGGCTCACACACACACACACACATTTCCGCCTGAACGGTAATTTTTTTTGATACGGTGTCAAAAAGTGAAAAGACGCGCACCATTTTCTTTTCTCTTCCGTATCGTCGCTGACGGTAAACGCTGATGGTTATGATGCCGTAAGTTTGGAAGAAAGAATCTTTCCCGTCTTGTCTTGTTACGGTAAAATAACAAAGAACAAGCGTCCGATTTCTCTCACAGACGGCCACAGACAAACCACACGTGCCGAAGAAACGAAACGTCCGAAACCAAAAAAATGTTTGACGCGCGCACCTCTTCTGAACTTTTCGACCAAGAGTCGTTGGATCGAGTGACGAGCTTCTCAGCTGTCGCACCAATCGGTGAAGCGGGCGTTTGAATTCCCGTCCACATCGCGGTTCGGATATATTTTTACATATACCGACCATCGGAAATTTCGAAAACGGTTTTACCGAAGGAATGATATTTCACACACCGACAGCTCATCGAGTTCGTCTCCGTTCAACGGTTTTTTTTTTTAAGACTTTTTGATCGCATGGGGCTAAACTGGTTAGAGCAAAGCCGCGATCCAAGCAGTGAAAAAAAAACAAAGACAGTGCAAGCGCGATCGAACGGAATCGAAACTAAAATCATGTGAAGTGGCGGGCGGAAAGGAGCTCAGCTACGGTGGAAATGAAACTACAACTAACGCCGAACCGGACAACTTCCCATTCTGCGTCTTCGTTTCATTTCCCAAAGCTCCCCGTCGATACCAAAGTTTTTGCGTCGAAGCTACTAAAGAAATTTCGCGCTTTCCTTTTCGCCTCTTTCGCCTTCCCTTCGATATCTATCCAACCACCGGCTTCGACTTTATTTCTTTCACCCGTCTATTCGCCCGATAGTCGACGGTCGGCCATTCTTTGGTATCGGCCAGGCGGACTAACAAGAAGTAAGACTCGTTTGAAAAATTTGGACCGGGCTTTACAATCGCTGCTTGTCGTAATGTCGCAAATTTGAAAAAAATTTTCAATTCGAGAAACCAAACTATTCGACACTTCGAAAATTTTTGGGACTCTGAAAATTTTTCCGAGTTTAGGAATCGAGACCTCTTCTATACTAAGGAAAACCACTAATGTTCCGCCGCATAATGTCTCCGTTTTCCGGCTCATTTTTAGCGATTGGACGGGGACATTGCCCCATCCAACCGCCAGCCGACTTTCAGGAACCGTCGTTTTCAAAGTTGGGACTTAGAAAATTTTCGACGAGTGGGAATTTTTTACGGTCGCAAGTCATCACGACACGCCCGACCAACCCATTTGAGAGCCGCCACGCCTCGACGGTGTGACGGCTTTTTTTCGAATCGACGGGTCTCGCTCACTCCTCTCTCGCGCCGACCAGAGGCCGGGCGAGAGAGTCGTTGCCAAACACCGTCGTCGGAAATGGGAGAATTTGAGTGGGAATTTTTTACGGTCGCGAGTCATCACGACACGCCCGACCAACCCACTTGAGAGCCGCCACGCCTCGACGGTGTGACGGCTTCTCTTTTCGAATCGACGGGTCTCGCTCACTCCTCTCTCGCGCCGACCAGTGGCCGGGCGAGAGAGTCGTTGCCAAACACCGTCGTCGGAAATCGAGAAATTTTCATTTCCATTTCCATTTTTTTTCATCGGCCTTTATACGTCCAAGTCCCGCCAACCACGTCACTACCACGTCGTCGGGACTTAGAAAAATTTTTCAATTTTTCGGACTTAGAAAATTTTTCAACTTTCTTTTTTTCGACAACCTCTTCCCTATATAGGAAAGTAGTGGATGTTCCGGGCAGTAACTGTACGAAAAAGTCGATTTCCGAATTTTTGCCGGACATTCACCTGAGCTCAGGCCGGGCCGCCCGCTCAACTGCCGCCCGGTCACCACCAAAAACCGGTCTTGGAAATTTTAGGACTTAGAAAATTTTTCAACTTTTTCTTTCTCGACAACCTCTTCCCTATATAGGAAAGTAGTGGATGTTCCGGGCAGTAACTGTACGAAAAAGTTGATTTCCGAAATTTTGCCGGGCTTTCACCAGAGCTCAGGCGGGGCTTACCATCACACCCGCCGACCGGTCACCACCAAAAACCGGTCTTGGAAATTTTAGGACTTAGAAATTTTTTCCAACTTTTTTTCTTTCGCTCTTTCTCTCTTTTTCAGCCGTCTTTGCTCGTCCCAGTGCCGCCTATAGCTTCACTATCCATCGTCGGGACTTAGAAAAATTTTTCAATTTTTCGGACTTAGAAAATTTTTTCAATTTTCATTTTCGACAACCTCTTCCCTATATAGGAAAGTAGTGGATGTTCCGGGCAGTAACTGTACGAAAAAGTTGATTTCCGAAATTTTGCCGGACATTCACCTGAGCTCAGGCCGGGCCGCCCGCTCAACTGCCGACCGGTCTCCACCAAAAACCGGTCTTGGAAATTTTAGGACTTAGAAATTTTTTCCAACTTTTTTTCTTTCGCTCTTTCTCTCTTTTTCAGCCGTCTTTGCTCGTCCCAGTGCCGCCTATAGCTTCACTATCCATCGTCGGGACTTAGAAAAATTTTTCAATTTTTCGGACTTAGAAAATTTTTTCAATTTTCATTTTC
>NW_025804876.1:0-7500 GCF_021234035.1 Daphnia pulicaria | reverse complement strand
CCACCCGTTTAACCCCCTGAACGGTTTCACGCACTCTTGAACTCTCTCTTCAAAGTTCTTTTCAACTTTCCCTCGCGGTACTTGTTCGCTATCGGTCTCGTGGCGATATTTAGCCTTAGAAGGAGTTTACCTCCCGCTTAGGGCTGCACGCTCAAGCAACCCGACTCTTGGGAAGGGATCCGATGCACGGTCTCGGCTCGTCTTATCTACGGGCCTGACACCCTCTGTGGGTTGCTCGCCCCGTTCATGGAGACTTGGACGATAGATACCGGACAGACGCGCACGATCCTCCCGAACACCACATTCCTCGGCACCCGCTCAACCGGGCGCGAGGTTCGGTGCTGGGCTCATCCCTGTTCGCTCGCCGCTACTAAGGGAATCCTTGTTAGTTTCTTTTCCTCCGCTTACTGATATGCTTAAGTTCAGCGGGTAGTCTCATCTAAACTGAGGTCAGAATGAATTGTTTGTTTTCAAAAGGAGACAACACTTTATCTAGCTCGGCAGACTTTGGCGTTTTAAAGCCGGGAAAGATTGAATAATTGCCGGTTCAAATTTTTTTTTTTCGAAATAAAGCGAGTCTCTCGTTATTCGCAAAAATTAATTTACGAAAAGTGACAGGGCGTCCTGCGGCTTTTTGTATTGAAACAACGCGTCGTGCGCGAACCAAGCTTGCATAACGAGCGGTTAGAGTGAGTGATAATTCGCGGTGGTCGACACTTCGACACGCCCGGCGCACACACACAACTAAACTCGCGTTGAAGCGGTATATCGCGCACACGCAGCCGACACCTTGTTCGAGAAGATGTGTTTATTTCTAAAATTTTTTTTTGAGTTGGCTCAAAAATTTCCCATCTGTTTTGCCATCGAAAAAGGTTTCTTTTGAATAGAGAGGAAAAAAACAAAACAGGGCGAACCTTCTTTTATTTTTCCCCCTTTTTTGTATTTGAGGCATCGCGGACACTTAAGTCGCGCGGCACCCAGACGTTAGAGATTCGGGAGCTTTTATGCGGTCAGGCCGGGTGAAAAATAAATCTCGCCGCGACCCAACATGCAAAACCAAGACTGAAAAAATCTCTGTTCGTTCATCATTCGACCGACCCTCAGTCAGATGTGGCCCGAGCGAGAAGCTGGGCCGCCATTTACGTTCAAGATTTCGATGCTCCATGTGTTCTGCAGTTCGCATGGATTAGCGCACTTTGCTGCGCTCTTCATCGATCCACGAGCCTAGTGATCCACCGTTCAGGGTCGTATATAAAACGACATATTCGTTTTCTTCTCTCTTTTTCTCCAACCCGCCCAAGCAAATGAATGCGAGGGCGGAGAAAGAAAGCCAGAAAGAAAATGTTCCGATAAACACTCGTACTAGAATTTGGGTTTAGTGTGTTATTGTGATTTTGAATTCTTCCTACTTCATCGAGAGGGCGAAGGGCAAGCTTAAAAAACATTCGGTTTTCAACGGCATAGTGTCGGGCTTTGGAGTGTTAGTCTATACGACGCACACGCACGCAACCACGAGTATCTACGCCCGAAAAGAACGTCCAGAGTAAAGTCTCACACTTTCGTCCCCCACCGAGAATCAAAAAATCCCGAAGACGAAGAGAGAAACAAAAAAAAAACAATTTCGATTGGGCGTATCCGCTTTAAACCACCGCGCATCAGAGCGCCTGATACCCGTTCAAAATCTTGATGTTTTTTTTTTTTTTTTCCGACTCTCCATCCACCGAGTTTTTATTTTTCAAAGTGTTTGATTTAGGGACTAAGACTTTATAAAATCTCCTTTATTGTTCCTTCGGTACTCGCGGCCCAGGCGGGCTATCGTATTCTTCACTCTACTAACGTCAACACTGTGAGCGCCGCTAAAGGTCGAATGAATCTATAGAGACATTCACCATCGAAGCAGGAAGAATTTGCTCACGGCCATAGACCAAATCGAAAGACTTTGTGTTTTTTTTTGAGCCGAGAGGAAAGAAAAATCAATTTGAAAAGGCGAATCCGCTTTAAACCACCGCGCATCAGAGCGCCTGATACCCGTTCAAAATAAATGATTTTCTTCCGTCAACCCACACATAGTTCATACGATGTCTTACGCCGAAAGACTTTTGATGGGGTTTTTTTTGTTTTGCAACTTTTAGTTGTTTCGTGCTCAACCAAAGCCATATGCGCAAAACATTTGTCTTGTTCGTTTATGATCCTTCCGCAGGTTCACCTACGGAAACCTTGTTACGACTTTTACTTCCTCTAAAGGATCAAGTTCGACCATCTTTCAGTCTCGCCGTTGGTAGGCACCGCACGGGCAGAGATTGCTCCCCACTCGACGGCACCCCGACAAGCCCGTCCGAAGGCCTCACTAAATCATTCAATCGGTAGTAGCGACGGGCGGTGTGTACAAAGGGCAGGGACGTAATCGACGCGGGCTAGTGACCCGCGCCTACTAGGGATTCCTGGTTCATGGGGATCATTGCAGTCCCCAATCCCAACCACGAAGGAGGTTCAGCGGTTACCCGGTCCTTTCGGACAGGGAGAGTGAAACACGCTGATTCCTTCAGTGTAGCGCGCGTGCGGCCCAGGACATCTAAGGGCATCACAGACCTGTTATTGCTCACTGTCACGCGGCTGGACGCCGCTTGTCCCTCTAAGAAGACTGCGTGACGGACGCGAGAGCAGAAGGTATCGCCGGGGATGACGACGACCGAATAACAATAGAGCCAGCCCCCGCGAGACATTCCCGACAAAGCCCCGCCATACCTCATCCGCCAGGCAACCAACCCGTGAAGGCCGTACACCCGACGAACAAAGCACAACGAAACCAAGCCGAGAGATTGCCTCACTAAAGGAACCAGTCCCACCGAGACCCGAATCGCCGCCACCTGATCCCGACGCCTCCGTACTCCCTTCGGTTTCAATTGATAAAACCCGTCACCTATTTAGCAGGCTAGAGTCTCGTTCGTTATCGGAATTAACCAGACAAATCGCTCCACCAACTAAGAACGGCCATGCACCACCACCCACCGAATCAAGAAAGAGCTCTCAATCTGTCAATCCTTCCAGTGTCCGGGCCTGGTGAGGTTTCCCGTGTTGAGTCAAATTAAGCCGCAGGCTCCACTCCTGGTGGTGCCCTTCCGTCAATTCCTTTAAGTTTCAGCTTTGCAACCATACTTCCCCCGGAACCCAAAGACTTTGGTTTCCCGGAAGCTGCCCGTCGAGTCATTGGAGTAACTCCGACGGATTGCTGGTTGGCATCGTTTATGGTTAGAACTAGGGCGGTATCTGATCGCCTTCGAACCTCTAACTTTCGTTCTTGATCAAGGAAAACATTCTTGGCAAATGCCTTCGCTGTTGTTCGTCTTGCGGCGGTCCAAGAATTTCACCTCTGTCGCCGCAGTACGAATGCCCCCGTCCGTCTCTATTGACCATTACCTCGGGTCCAAAAGTAAAAGACCAGCAAAATCGGACCGAGGTCCTATTCCATCATTCCATGCTGCGATATTCAGGCGTTGGGATACACCTGCTTTGAGCACTCTAATTTGTTCAAAGTAAACGTTGCCGGCCGCCCGAGACACCCGGTGAAGGGCACCCCGAACGATTGACTGGGTGGAGCGAATCGAGTCAACTACGACCAAAATTTAAAAAAGAACCCGAAAGAACTTTCCAACTCTGGCCGCAGATACAACAACGACGCACCGACCACCACTCCGGCGATGTTGTCCGACCGTGAAGAGAGTCGGGCTTTGACACCCGGGCTCCCAGAGCGTGAAACGCAACACCCTTGATTCAGAGCGGCGCCGCCCGGCCGAAGACAGACATCCGACTACGAGCTTTTTAACCGCAACAACTTTAATATACGCTATTGGAGCTGGAGTTACCGCGGCTGCTGGCACCAGACTTGCCCTCCAATGGTTCCTCGTTAAAGGATTTAAAGTGTACTCATTCCAATCACGGGGCCTCGGAAGAGTCCCGTATCGTTATTTTTCGTCACTACCTCCCCGTGCCGGGAGTGGGTAATTTGCGCGCCTGCTGCCTTCCTTGGATGTGGTAGCCGTTTCTCAGGCTCCCTCTCCGGAATCGAACCCCGATTCCCCGTTACCCGTTGCAACCATGGTAGGCGCGTAACCTACCATCGACAGTTGATAAGGCAGACATTTGAAAGATACGTCGCCGGCGCGAAGGCCGTGCGATCGGCGTGAAGTTATCCAGAGTCACCAAAATTGGTACGGTGCGCGAGCCCGAAAGCCCGGCCCCGACTGGTTTTGATCTAATAAAAGCACCTCTTCTGCGAGCCCGAAAGCCCGCAGTCGAGGCTCGAGTGCATGTATTAGCTCTAGAATTACCACAGTTATCCAAGTAGGATGGAGTGGATCTAAGGAACCATAACTGATTTATTGAGCCATTCGCGGTTTCGCCGTCTAGCGGCTTGTACTTAGACATGCATGGCTTAATCTTTGAGACAAGCATATGCTACTGGCAGGATCAACCAGGTATTTCGTGTATGTTTGTTTGATATGCATCCGGCGAGTTGCGGGTTTTTATTTCGCCCACGCATCACCAAACACACACCAAATCAACACGTTTTTCGTTTTTTTTCTTTTTCTTCGGAAACTAAAATTTTTGATCGCAACGCCTGGCGTGTCACAGCGAGTCCCAGTGAAGAGAAACACCGATCCGATCCGTTTGTTGGATTTTTTTCATTTCAATTTCCAAAGTCAAAGACCATTCAACGGTCTATGAGCCCAAAGTGAATCGGATTCATTCGACCGGTCTTGATATATTCATCAACTTTTTTTCCCGTATTACGGTTTTCGACGGTCATATGTGGCGTGCTGTATGCTCATAAGTCAAGCCTGCTTTACTAAGCTGACAAGCATACATCTTTTAAATTTTTGTGGGCTCAGAGTTTTATTTTTATTTTTCCACCGCCGAGGCACACTCTCGCATCACCCCGCACGACACACACACACACACACACCTCACCGCTCAACGGTCACACGAGGCAGAATTTTCCGCAAAGACTTTCGAAGAGAAAGAGAAAACTCGGAACAACCGCGGTCAGAGGCCAGCATAGAGGCATCGTATAGAAAGTCATGGGCGGAAAAAAACAAATCATTTCAAGTCGAGACAAGCAACCAGACTACCCCTATAAAAGTGCGCAATTCTTTAAGAGTTCACCGAAGAATGACCGAGATCAAGTATGCACGAAACGAACATATTCCAAGGGCAGCTGAATAAGCGATTCTGCGCCGAAGCGCGAGAAAAGCAAGCGGTACACCGATGGGGATCGTTTTTTTATCGTGTTAGATTCGTTGTTGTCAAGCAAGGATTCTCAAAATGTTTTTTGCATTGCACCCAAGTTTCGTACTGATTACTTGTCGCAGACCGGTGACTGTCAAAAAAAATTTTTTTACGTTTTTTCTTGAGAGGTCACTGCCTACACACAACTCCGGGCGGGCCGTACACTCACAGCCGTTTGAATTCTCCCTTCGTGTGTCATGGCCATAACTGAGCGTACATCTTACCGGGCGCCGAGTTGATCTGGCTTGTTCGATGAACGTTCGGGATACGTACAATCGATATAGCTCCAACCGTAACTCGTTTGTAATTACGCCGGCCATACTCAGCGGGCGCTCAGCTCAGCTCTCGATATCTTCCGTCGAAGGGAAGTTCGTAGTAAAAGAGAGTCAGAGTCGACGCCACATTTTGCGGTCCTCGCATCTCATCCGATTTTTGAATTTTATAGATTTGCCATCACTTCCACCCAATTCTCTCGTATATTTCAATCTCTTGACTTTGTCCGACCGGGCCGTCTTCGCCCCCCTTCAACTCCGTCCATCTCCACTTCTGTGTTCCACACAACGAGCTTCCGTCAAACGGCAAAATGTGAAATATGCGCACGCCGCACGAAATAATTTGAAAGCGTTCTGTTTGGTGGCTTTTTTATTTTTTATCTCTCGGCTCACACACACACACACACATTTCCGCCTGAACGGTAATTTTTTTTTGATACGGTGTCAAAAAGTGAAAAGACGCGCACCATTTTCTTTTCTCTTCCGTATCGTCGCTGACGGTAAACGCTGATGGTTATGATGCCGTAAGTTTGGAAGAAAGAATCTTTCCCGTCTTGTCTTGTTACGGTAAAATAACAAAGAACAAGCGTCCGATTTCTCTCACAGACGGCCACAGACAAACCACACGTGCCGAAGAAACGAAACGTCCGAAACCAAAAAAATGTTTGACGCGCGCACCTCTTCTGAACTTTTCGACCAAGAGTCGTTGGATCGAGTGACGAGCTTCTCAGCTGTCGCACCAATCGGTGAAGCGGGCGTTTGAATTCCCGTCCACATCGCGGTTCGGATATATTTTTACATATACCGACCATCGGAAATTTCGAAAACGGTTTTACCGAAGGAATGATATTTCACACACCGACAGCTCATCGAGTTCGTCTCCGTTCAACGGTTTTTTTTTTTAAGACTTTTTGATCGCATGGGGCTAAACTGGTTAGAGCAAAGCCGCGATCCAAGCAGTGAAAAAAAAACAAAGACAGTGCAAGCGCGATCGAACGGAATCGAAACTAAAATCATGTGAAGTGGCGGGCGGAAAGGAGCTCAGCTACGGTGGAAATGAAACTACAACTAACGCCGAACCGGACAACTTCCCATTCTGCGTCTTCGTTTCATTTCCCAAAGCTCCCCGTCGATACCAAAGTTTTTGCGTCGAAGCTACTAAAGAAATTTCGCGCTTTCCTTTTCGCCTCTTTCGCCTTCCCTTCGATATCTATCCAACCACCGGCTTCGACTTTATTTCTTTCACCCGTCTATTCGCCCGATAGTCGACGGTCGGCCATTCTTTGGTATCGGCCAGGCGGACTAACAAGAAGTAAGACTCGTTTGAAAAATTTGGACCGGGCTTTACAATCGCTGCTTGTCGTAATGTCGCAAATTTGAAAAAAATTTTCAATTCGAGAAACCAAACTATTCGACACTTCGAAAATTTTTGGGACTCTGAAAATTTTTCCGAGTTTAGGAATCGAGACCTCTTCTATACTAAGGAAAACCACTAATGTTCCGCCGCATAATGTCTCCGTTTTCCGGCTCATTTTTAGCGATTGGACGGGGACATTGCCCCATCCAACCGCCAGCCGACTTTCAGGAACCGTCGTTTTCAAAGTTGGGACTTAGAAAATTTTCGACGAGTGGGAATTTTTTACGGTCGCAAGTC
Organism: Daphnia pulicaria; assembly: GCF_021234035.1. Lineage (NCBI taxonomy): Eukaryota > Metazoa > Arthropoda > Branchiopoda > Diplostraca > Daphniidae > Daphnia > Daphnia pulicaria. Next base: position 288 of record NW_025804876.1, on the reverse strand, counting down.
ATCACGACACGCCCGACCAACCCATTTGAGAGCCGCCACGCCTCGACGGTGTGACGGCTTTTTTTCGAATCGACGGGTCTCGCTCACTCCTCTCTCGCGCCGACCAGAGGCCGGGCGAGAGAGTCGTTGCCAAACACCGTCGTCGGAAATGGGAGAATTTGAGTGGGAATTTTTTACGGTCGCGAGTCATCACGACACGCCCGACCAACCCACTTGAGAGCCGCCACGCCTCGACGGTGTGACGGCTTCTCTTTTCGAATCGACGGGTCTCGCTCACTCCTCTCTCGC
>NW_025804875.1:12500-22500 GCF_021234035.1 Daphnia pulicaria | reverse complement strand
TGACGCTGTAGCCGGGACTTGGATGAATGAAAGCGGCTGAAAAAGAGAGAAAGAGCGAAAGAAAAAAGTTGGAAAAAATTTCTAAGTCCGAAAAATTCCAAGACCGGTTTTTGGTGGAGACCGGTCGGCAGTTGAGCGGGCGGCCCGGCCCGGGCTCTGGTGAAAGTCCGGCGACCCTCTCGGAAATGAGCTTTTTCGTACAGTTACTGCCCGGAACATCCACCACTTTCCTATATAGGGAAGAGGTTGTCGAAAATGAAAATTGAAAAAATTTTCTAAGTCCGAAAAATTGAAAAATTTTTCTAAGTCCCGACGATGGATAGTGAAGCTATAGGCGGCACTGGGACGAGCAAAGACGGCTGAAAAAGAGAGAAAGAGCGAAAGAAAAAAAGTTGGAAAAAATTTCTAAGTCCTAAAATTTCCAAGACCGGTTTTTGGTGGAGACCGGTCGGCAGTTGAGCGGGCGGCCCGGCCTGAGCTCAGGTGAATGTCCGGCAAAATTTCGGAAATCAACTTTTTCGTACAGTTACTGCCCGGAACATCCACTACTTTCCTATATAGGGAAGAGGTTGTCGAAAATGAAAATTGAAAAAATTTTCTAAGTCCGAAAAATTGAAAAATTTTTCTAAGTCCCGACGATGGATAGTGAAGCTATAGGCGGCACTGGGACGAGCAAAGACGGCTGAAAAAGAGAGAAAGAGCGAAAGAAAAAAAGTTGGAAAAAATTTCTAAGTCCTAAAATTTCCAAGACCGGTTTTTGGTGGTGACCGGTCGGCGGGTGTGATGGTAAGCCCCGCCTGAGCTCTGGTGAAAGCCCGGCAAAATTTCGGAAATCAACTTTTTCGTACAGTTACTGCCCGGAACATCCACTACTTTCCTATATAGGGAAGAGGTTGTCGAGAAAGAAAAAGTTGAAAAATTTTCTAAGTCCTAAAATTTCCAAGACCGGTTTTTGGTGGTGACCGGGCGGCAGTTGAGCGGGCGGCCCGGCCTGAGCTCAGGTGAATGTCCGGCAAAAATTCGGAAATCGACTTTTTCGTACAGTTACTGCCCGGAACATCCACTACTTTCCTATATAGGGAAGAGGTTGTCGAAAAAAAGAAAGTTGAAAAATTTTCTAAGTCCGAAAAATTGAAAAATTTTTCTAAGTCCCGACGACGTGGTAGTGACGTGGTTGGCGGGACTTGGACGTATAAAGGCCGATGAAAAAAAATGGAAATGGAAATGAAAATTTCTCGATTTCCGACGACGGTGTTTGGCAACGACTCTCTCGCCCGGCCACTGGTCGGCGCGAGAGAGGAGTGAGCGAGACCCGTCGATTCGAAAAGAGAAGCCGTCACACCGTCGAGGCGTGGCGGCTCTCAAGTGGGTTGGTCGGGCGTGTCGTGATGACTCGCGACCGTAAAAAATTCCCACTCAAATTCTCCCATTTCCGACGACGGTGTTTGGCAACGACTCTCTCGCCCGGCCTCTGGTCGGCGCGAGAGAGGAGTGAGCGAGACCCGTCGATTCGAAAAAAAGCCGTCACACCGTCGAGGCGTGGCGGCTCTCAAATGGGTTGGTCGGGCGTGTCGTGATGACTTGCGACCGTAAAAAATTCCCACTCGTCGAAAATTTTCTAAGTCCCAACTTTGAAAACGACGGTTCCTGAAAGTCGGCTGGCGGTTGGATGGGGCAATGTCCCCGTCCAATCGCTAAAAATGAGCCGGAAAACGGAGACATTATGCGGCGGAACATTAGTGGTTTTCCTTAGTATAGAAGAGGTCTCGATTCCTAAACTCGGAAAAATTTTCAGAGTCCCAAAAATTTTCGAAGTGTCGAATAGTTTGGTTTCTCGAATTGAAAATTTTTTTCAAATTTGCGACATTACGACAAGCAGCGATTGTAAAGCCCGGTCCAAATTTTTCAAACGAGTCTTACTTCTTGTTAGTCCGCCTGGCCGATACCAAAGAATGGCCGACCGTCGACTATCGGGCGAATAGACGGGTGAAAGAAATAAAGTCGAAGCCGGTGGTTGGATAGATATCGAAGGGAAGGCGAAAGAGGCGAAAAGGAAAGCGCGAAATTTCTTTAGTAGCTTCGACGCAAAAACTTTGGTATCGACGGGGAGCTTTGGGAAATGAAACGAAGACGCAGAATGGGAAGTTGTCCGGTTCGGCGTTAGTTGTAGTTTCATTTCCACCGTAGCTGAGCTCCTTTCCGCCCGCCACTTCACATGATTTTAGTTTCGATTCCGTTCGATCGCGCTTGCACTGTCTTTGTTTTTTTTTCACTGCTTGGATCGCGGCTTTGCTCTAACCAGTTTAGCCCCATGCGATCAAAAAGTCTTAAAAAAAAAAACCGTTGAACGGAGACGAACTCGATGAGCTGTCGGTGTGTGAAATATCATTCCTTCGGTAAAACCGTTTTCGAAATTTCCGATGGTCGGTATATGTAAAAATATATCCGAACCGCGATGTGGACGGGAATTCAAACGCCCGCTTCACCGATTGGTGCGACAGCTGAGAAGCTCGTCACTCGATCCAACGACTCTTGGTCGAAAAGTTCAGAAGAGGTGCGCGCGTCAAACATTTTTTTGGTTTCGGACGTTTCGTTTCTTCGGCACGTGTGGTTTGTCTGTGGCCGTCTGTGAGAGAAATCGGACGCTTGTTCTTTGTTATTTTACCGTAACAAGACAAGACGGGAAAGATTCTTTCTTCCAAACTTACGGCATCATAACCATCAGCGTTTACCGTCAGCGACGATACGGAAGAGAAAAGAAAATGGTGCGCGTCTTTTCACTTTTTGACACCGTATCAAAAAAAATTACCGTTCAGGCGGAAATGTGTGTGTGTGTGTGTGAGCCGAGAGATAAAAAATAAAAAAGCCACCAAACAGAACGCTTTCAAATTATTTCGTGCGGCGTGCGCATATTTCACATTTTGCCGTTTGACGGAAGCTCGTTGTGTGGAACACAGAAGTGGAGATGGACGGAGTTGAAGGGGGGCGAAGACGGCCCGGTCGGACAAAGTCAAGAGATTGAAATATACGAGAGAATTGGGTGGAAGTGATGGCAAATCTATAAAATTCAAAAATCGGATGAGATGCGAGGACCGCAAAATGTGGCGTCGACTCTGACTCTCTTTTACTACGAACTTCCCTTCGACGGAAGATATCGAGAGCTGAGCTGAGCGCCCGCTGAGTATGGCCGGCGTAATTACAAACGAGTTACGGTTGGAGCTATATCGATTGTACGTATCCCGAACGTTCATCGAACAAGCCAGATCAACTCGGCGCCCGGTAAGATGTACGCTCAGTTATGGCCATGACACACGAAGGGAGAATTCAAACGGCTGTGAGTGTACGGCCCGCCCGGAGTTGTGTGTAGGCAGTGACCTCTCAAGAAAAAACGTAAAAAAATTTTTTTTGACAGTCACCGGTCTGCGACAAGTAATCAGTACGAAACTTGGGTGCAATGCAAAAAACATTTTGAGAATCCTTGCTTGACAACAACGAATCTAACACGATAAAAAAACGATCCCCATCGGTGTACCGCTTGCTTTTCTCGCGCTTCGGCGCAGAATCGCTTATTCAGCTGCCCTTGGAATATGTTCGTTTCGTGCATACTTGATCTCGGTCATTCTTCGGTGAACTCTTAAAGAATTGCGCACTTTTATAGGGGTAGTCTGGTTGCTTGTCTCGACTTGAAATGATTTGTTTTTTTCCGCCCATGACTTTCTATACGATGCCTCTATGCTGGCCTCTGACCGCGGTTGTTCCGAGTTTTCTCTTTCTCTTCGAAAGTCTTTGCGGAAAATTCTGCCTCGTGTGACCGTTGAGCGGTGAGGTGTGTGTGTGTGTGTGTGTCGTGCGGGGTGATGCGAGAGTGTGCCTCGGCGGTGGAAAAATAAAAATAAAACTCTGAGCCCACAAAAATTTAAAAGATGTATGCTTGTCAGCTTAGTAAAGCAGGCTTGACTTATGAGCATACAGCACGCCACATATGACCGTCGAAAACCGTAATACGGGAAAAAAAGTTGATGAATATATCAAGACCGGTCGAATGAATCCGATTCACTTTGGGCTCATAGACCGTTGAATGGTCTTTGACTTTGGAAATTGAAATGAAAAAAATCCAACAAACGGATCGGATCGGTGTTTCTCTTCACTGGGACTCGCTGTGACACGCCAGGCGTTGCGATCAAAAATTTTAGTTTCCGAAGAAAAAGAAAAAAAAACGAAAAACGTGTTGATTTGGTGTGTGTTTGGTGATGCGTGGGCGAAATAAAAACCCGCAACTCGCCGGATGCATATCAAACAAACATACACGAAATACCTGGTTGATCCTGCCAGTAGCATATGCTTGTCTCAAAGATTAAGCCATGCATGTCTAAGTACAAGCCGCTAGACGGCGAAACCGCGAATGGCTCAATAAATCAGTTATGGTTCCTTAGATCCACTCCATCCTACTTGGATAACTGTGGTAATTCTAGAGCTAATACATGCACTCGAGCCTCGACTGCGGGCTTTCGGGCTCGCAGAAGAGGTGCTTTTATTAGATCAAAACCAGTCGGGGCCGGGCTTTCGGGCTCGCGCACCGTACCAATTTTGGTGACTCTGGATAACTTCACGCCGATCGCACGGCCTTCGCGCCGGCGACGTATCTTTCAAATGTCTGCCTTATCAACTGTCGATGGTAGGTTACGCGCCTACCATGGTTGCAACGGGTAACGGGGAATCGGGGTTCGATTCCGGAGAGGGAGCCTGAGAAACGGCTACCACATCCAAGGAAGGCAGCAGGCGCGCAAATTACCCACTCCCGGCACGGGGAGGTAGTGACGAAAAATAACGATACGGGACTCTTCCGAGGCCCCGTGATTGGAATGAGTACACTTTAAATCCTTTAACGAGGAACCATTGGAGGGCAAGTCTGGTGCCAGCAGCCGCGGTAACTCCAGCTCCAATAGCGTATATTAAAGTTGTTGCGGTTAAAAAGCTCGTAGTCGGATGTCTGTCTTCGGCCGGGCGGCGCCGCTCTGAATCAAGGGTGTTGCGTTTCACGCTCTGGGAGCCCGGGTGTCAAAGCCCGACTCTCTTCACGGTCGGACAACATCGCCGGAGTGGTGGTCGGTGCGTCGTTGTTGTATCTGCGGCCAGAGTTGGAAAGTTCTTTCGGGTTCTTTTTTAAATTTTGGTCGTAGTTGACTCGATTCGCTCCACCCAGTCAATCGTTCGGGGTGCCCTTCACCGGGTGTCTCGGGCGGCCGGCAACGTTTACTTTGAACAAATTAGAGTGCTCAAAGCAGGTGTATCCCAACGCCTGAATATCGCAGCATGGAATGATGGAATAGGACCTCGGTCCGATTTTGCTGGTCTTTTACTTTTGGACCCGAGGTAATGGTCAATAGAGACGGACGGGGGCATTCGTACTGCGGCGACAGAGGTGAAATTCTTGGACCGCCGCAAGACGAACAACAGCGAAGGCATTTGCCAAGAATGTTTTCCTTGATCAAGAACGAAAGTTAGAGGTTCGAAGGCGATCAGATACCGCCCTAGTTCTAACCATAAACGATGCCAACCAGCAATCCGTCGGAGTTACTCCAATGACTCGACGGGCAGCTTCCGGGAAACCAAAGTCTTTGGGTTCCGGGGGAAGTATGGTTGCAAAGCTGAAACTTAAAGGAATTGACGGAAGGGCACCACCAGGAGTGGAGCCTGCGGCTTAATTTGACTCAACACGGGAAACCTCACCAGGCCCGGACACTGGAAGGATTGACAGATTGAGAGCTCTTTCTTGATTCGGTGGGTGGTGGTGCATGGCCGTTCTTAGTTGGTGGAGCGATTTGTCTGGTTAATTCCGATAACGAACGAGACTCTAGCCTGCTAAATAGGTGACGGGTTTTATCAATTGAAACCGAAGGGAGTACGGAGGCGTCGGGATCAGGTGGCGGCGATTCGGGTCTCGGTGGGACTGGTTCCTTTAGTGAGGCAATCTCGGCTTGGTTTCGTTGTGCTTTGTTCGTCGGGTGTACGGCCTTCACGGGTTGGTTGCCTGGCGGATGAGGTATGGCGGGGCTTTGTCGGGAATGTCTCGCGGGGGCTGGCTCTATTGTTATTCGGTCGTCGTCATCCCCGGCGATACCTTCTGCTCTCGCGTCCGTCACGCAGTCTTCTTAGAGGGACAAGCGGCGTCCAGCCGCGTGACAGTGAGCAATAACAGGTCTGTGATGCCCTTAGATGTCCTGGGCCGCACGCGCGCTACACTGAAGGAATCAGCGTGTTTCACTCTCCCTGTCCGAAAGGACCGGGTAACCGCTGAACCTCCTTCGTGGTTGGGATTGGGGACTGCAATGATCCCCATGAACCAGGAATCCCTAGTAGGCGCGGGTCACTAGCCCGCGTCGATTACGTCCCTGCCCTTTGTACACACCGCCCGTCGCTACTACCGATTGAATGATTTAGTGAGGCCTTCGGACGGGCTTGTCGGGGTGCCGTCGAGTGGGGAGCAATCTCTGCCCGTGCGGTGCCTACCAACGGCGAGACTGAAAGATGGTCGAACTTGATCCTTTAGAGGAAGTAAAAGTCGTAACAAGGTTTCCGTAGGTGAACCTGCGGAAGGATCATAAACGAACAAGACAAATGTTTTGCGCATATGGCTTTGGTTGAGCACGAAACAACTAAAAGTTGCAAAACAAAAAAAACCCCATCAAAAGTCTTTCGGCGTAAGACATCGTATGAACTATGTGTGGGTTGACGGAAGAAAATCATTTATTTTGAACGGGTATCAGGCGCTCTGATGCGCGGTGGTTTAAAGCGGATTCGCCTTTTCAAATTGATTTTTCTTTCCTCTCGGCTCAAAAAAAAACACAAAGTCTTTCGATTTGGTCTATGGCCGTGAGCAAATTCTTCCTGCTTCGATGGTGAATGTCTCTATAGATTCATTCGACCTTTAGCGGCGCTCACAGTGTTGACGTTAGTAGAGTGAAGAATACGATAGCCCGCCTGGGCCGCGAGTACCGAAGGAACAATAAAGGAGATTTTATAAAGTCTTAGTCCCTAAATCAAACACTTTGAAAAATAAAAACTCGGTGGATGGAGAGTCGGAAAAAAAAAAAAAAAACATCAAGATTTTGAACGGGTATCAGGCGCTCTGATGCGCGGTGGTTTAAAGCGGATACGCCCAATCGAAATTGTTTTTTTTTTGTTTCTCTCTTCGTCTTCGGGATTTTTTGATTCTCGGTGGGGGACGAAAGTGTGAGACTTTACTCTGGACGTTCTTTTCGGGCGTAGATACTCGTGGTTGCGTGCGTGTGCGTCGTATAGACTAACACTCCAAAGCCCGACACTATGCCGTTGAAAACCGAATGTTTTTTAAGCTTGCCCTTCGCCCTCTCGATGAAGTAGGAAGAATTCAAAATCACAATAACACACTAAACCCAAATTCTAGTACGAGTGTTTATCGGAACATTTTCTTTCTGGCTTTCTTTCTCCGCCCTCGCATTCATTTGCTTGGGCGGGTTGGAGAAAAAGAGAGAAGAAAACGAATATGTCGTTTTATATACGACCCTGAACGGTGGATCACTAGGCTCGTGGATCGATGAAGAGCGCAGCAAAGTGCGCTAATCCATGCGAACTGCAGAACACATGGAGCATCGAAATCTTGAACGTAAATGGCGGCCCAGCTTCTCGCTCGGGCCACATCTGACTGAGGGTCGGTCGAATGATGAACGAACAGAGATTTTTTCAGTCTTGGTTTTGCATGTTGGGTCGCGGCGAGATTTATTTTTCACCCGGCCTGACCGCATAAAAGCTCCCGAATCTCTAACGTCTGGGTGCCGCGCGACTTAAGTGTCCGCGATGCCTCAAATACAAAAAAGGGGGAAAAATAAAAGAAGGTTCGCCCTGTTTTGTTTTTTTCCTCTCTATTCAAAAGAAACCTTTTTCGATGGCAAAACAGATGGGAAATTTTTGAGCCAACTCAAAAAAAAATTTTAGAAATAAACACATCTTCTCGAACAAGGTGTCGGCTGCGTGTGCGCGATATACCGCTTCAACGCGAGTTTAGTTGTGTGTGTGCGCCGGGCGTGTCGAAGTGTCGACCACCGCGAATTATCACTCACTCTAACCGCTCGTTATGCAAGCTTGGTTCGCGCACGACGCGTTGTTTCAATACAAAAAGCCGCAGGACGCCCTGTCACTTTTCGTAAATTAATTTTTGCGAATAACGAGAGACTCGCTTTATTTCGAAAAAAAAAAATTTGAACCGGCAATTATTCAATCTTTCCCGGCTTTAAAACGCCAAAGTCTGCCGAGCTAGATAAAGTGTTGTCTCCTTTTGAAAACAAACAATTCATTCTGACCTCAGTTTAGATGAGACTACCCGCTGAACTTAAGCATATCAGTAAGCGGAGGAAAAGAAACTAACAAGGATTCCCTTAGTAGCGGCGAGCGAACAGGGATGAGCCCAGCACCGAACCTCGCGCCCGGTTGAGCGGGTGCCGAGGAATGTGGTGTTCGGGAGGATCGTGCGCGTCTGTCCGGTATCTATCGTCCAAGTCTCCATGAACGGGGCGAGCAACCCACAGAGGGTGTCAGGCCCGTAGATAAGACGAGCCGAGACCGTGCATCGGATCCCTTCCCAAGAGTCGGGTTGCTTGAGCGTGCAGCCCTAAGCGGGAGGTAAACTCCTTCTAAGGCTAAATATCGCCACGAGACCGATAGCGAACAAGTACCGCGAGGGAAAGTTGAAAAGAACTTTGAAGAGAGAGTTCAAGAGTGCGTGAAACCGTTCAGGGGGTTAAACGGGTGGGCCCTCGAAGGTCGAACAAGTCCCCGCTCCCGGCACTTGGTTGTATGCCCTTAACGCTGCATGGAGACTGCCTGAATTGGCGGCTCTCTTGCATAAGTCGTTCTGCGATCGCAATAGCCACGCCAAGGTCCGCAAGTGGGGGGCCTAGTAGGACTCCGCGACCGACTGGGTGTCTGTTACACGGGGCGTCCGTTAGCGAGTTTCGTGGTTACCTTCGCGGGTGCCGCGATGACGAGCGCGGCGTTTCCCAACAGTACTGCCCGGTCGTGACCTGTCTCCTCCCGGGAGGTGTCGTAGCTTTTTTTTGTAAAAGAGAAAAAGTTGCGGTGCTCAACCTGTGGAGGCCCAGAGCGGAGAGTAGAAGTCGGGTCCCACCCGACCCGTCTTGAAACACGGACCAAGGAGTCTAACATGTGCGCAAGTCGTCGAGAAATTATCAAACTAAACTCGCGAGGCGCAATGAAAGTGAAGCGGCCCCGATGAGGGTGCATCCGCGAGGGGTGATCCCGTCTCGAACAGAGCGGGCGCAACCCCAGGGCGTCCGAATGCTCGCGAGATCTTTCCCCCTTAAAAGGGTTTGGTCGAGTCGGCCGGACGAACCCAGAGCGCACACGTTGGGACCCGAAAGATGGTGACCTATGCCTGGCCAGGACGAAGCCAGGGGAAACCCTGGTGGAGGTCCGCAGCGATTCTGACGTGCAAATCGATCGTCGGAGTTGGGTATAGGGGCGAAAGACTAATCGAACCATCTAGTAGCTGGTTCCCCCCGAAGTTTCCCTCAGGATAGCTGGTGCTCGCAAAGAGAACAAACGGAGTTTCATCCGGTAAAGCGAATGATTAGAGGCCTTGGGGTCGAAACGACCTCAACCTATTCTCAAACTTTCAATGGGTGAGAAGCCCGGCCTTTTTCCTTGATTGAGGCCGCGGCAATTGATTTGAATCTGAGCGCCCAGTGGGCCATTTTTGGTAAGCAGAACTGGCGCTGTGGGATGAACCAAACGCCCGGTTAAGGCGCCTAAACGACGCACATTTCGGATCCCACGAAAAGGAGTTGGTTGCTAAAGACAGCAGGACGGTGGCCATGGAGGTCGGAATCCGCTCAGGAGTGTGTAACAACTCACCTGCCGAAGCAACTAGCCCTTAAAATGGGAGGCGCTATAGCGTCGTGCCTATACCGGGCCGTCGGTCGGCAGAGCGAATAACGTCCGTGTC
>NW_025804875.1:0-7500 GCF_021234035.1 Daphnia pulicaria | reverse complement strand
CGGCCTCTGGTCGGCGCGAGAGAGGAGTGAGCGAGACCCGTCGATTCGAAAAAAAGCCGTCACACCGTCGAGGCGTGGCGGCTCTCAAATGGGTTGGTCGGGCGTGTCGTGATGACTTGCGACCGTAAAAAATTCCCACTCGTCGAAAATTTTCTAAGTCCCAACTTTGAAAACGACGGTTCCTGAAAGTCGGCTGGCGGTTGGATGGGGCAATGTCCCCGTCCAATCGCTAAAAATGAGCCGGAAAACGGAGACATTATGCGGCGGAACATTAGTGGTTTTCCTTAGTATAGAAGAGGTCTCGATTCCTAAACTCGGAAAAATTTTCAGAGTCCCAAAAATTTTCGAAGTGTCGAATAGTTTGGTTTCTCGAATTGAAAATTTTTTTCAAATTTGCGACATTACGACAAGCAGCGATTGTAAAGCCCGGTCCAAATTTTTCAAACGAGTCTTACTTCTTGTTAGTCCGCCTGGCCGATACCAAAGAATGGCCGACCGTCGACTATCGGGCGAATAGACGGGTGAAAGAAATAAAGTCGAAGCCGGTGGTTGGATAGATATCGAAGGGAAGGCGAAAGAGGCGAAAAGGAAAGCGCGAAATTTCTTTAGTAGCTTCGACGCAAAAACTTTGGTATCGACGGGGAGCTTTGGGAAATGAAACGAAGACGCAGAATGGGAAGTTGTCCGGTTCGGCGTTAGTTGTAGTTTCATTTCCACCGTAGCTGAGCTCCTTTCCGCCCGCCACTTCACATGATTTTAGTTTCGATTCCGTTCGATCGCGCTTGCACTGTCTTTGTTTTTTTTTCACTGCTTGGATCGCGGCTTTGCTCTAACCAGTTTAGCCCCATGCGATCAAAAAGTCTTAAAAAAAAAAACCGTTGAACGGAGACGAACTCGATGAGCTGTCGGTGTGTGAAATATCATTCCTTCGGTAAAACCGTTTTCGAAATTTCCGATGGTCGGTATATGTAAAAATATATCCGAACCGCGATGTGGACGGGAAATTCAAACGCCCGCTTCACCGATTGGTGCGACAGCTGAGAAGCTCGTCACTCGATCCAACGACTCTTGGTCGAAAAGTTCAGAAGAGGTGCGCGCGTCAAACATTTTTTTGGTTTCGGACGTTTCGTTTCTTCGGCACGTGTGGTTTGTCTGTGGCCGTCTGTGAGAGAAATCGGACGCTTGTTCTTTGTTATTTTACCGTAACAAGACAAGACGGGAAAGATTCTTTCTTCCAAACTTACGGCATCATAACCATCAGCGTTTACCGTCAGCGACGATACGGAAGAGAAAAGAAAATGGTGCGCGTCTTTTCACTTTTTGACACCGTATCAAAAAAAATTACCGTTCAGGCGGAAATGTGTGTGTGTGTGTGTGAGCCGAGAGATAAAAAATAAAAAAGCCACCAAACAGAACGCTTTCAAATTATTTCGTGCGGCGTGCGCATATTTCACATTTTGCCGTTTGACGGAAGCTCGTTGTGTGGAACACAGAAGTGGAGATGGACGGAGTTGAAGGGGGGCGAAGACGGCCCGGTCGGACAAAGTCAAGAGATTGAAATATACGAGAGAATTGGGTGGAAGTGATGGCAAATCTATAAAATTCAAAAATCGGATGAGATGCGAGGACCGCAAAATGTGGCGTCGACTCTGACTCTCTTTTACTACGAACTTCCCTTCGACGGAAGATATCGAGAGCTGAGCTGAGCGCCCGCTGAGTATGGCCGGCGTAATTACAAACGAGTTACGGTTGGAGCTATATCGATTGTACGTATCCCGAACGTTCATCGAACAAGCCAGATCAACTCGGCGCCCGGTAAGATGTACGCTCAGTTATGGCCATGACACACGAAGGGAGAATTCAAACGGCTGTGAGTGTACGGCCCGCCCGGAGTTGTGTGTAGGCAGTGACCTCTCAAGAAAAAACGTAAAAAAAATTTTTTTTGACAGTCACCGGTCTGCGACAAGTAATCAGTACGAAACTTGGGTGCAATGCAAAAAACATTTTGAGAATCCTTGCTTGACAACAACGAATCTAACACGATAAAAAAACGATCCCCATCGGTGTACCGCTTGCTTTTCTCGCGCTTCGGCGCAGAATCGCTTATTCAGCTGCCCTTGGAATATGTTCGTTTCGTGCATACTTGATCTCGGTCATTCTTCGGTGAACTCTTAAAGAATTGCGCACTTTTATAGGGGTAGTCTGGTTGCTTGTCTCGACTTGAAATGATTTGTTTTTTCCGCCCATGACTTTCTATACGATGCCTCTATGCTGGCCTCTGACCGCGTTGTTCCGAGTTTTCTCTTTCTCTTCGAAAGTCTTTGCGGAAATTCTGCCTCGTGTGACCGTTGAGCGGTGAGGTGTGTGTGTGTGTGTGTGTCGTGCGGGGTGATGCGAGAGTGTGCCTCGGCGGTGGAAAAATAAAAATAAAACTCTGAGCCCACAAAAATTTAAAAGATGTATGCTTGTCAGCTTAGTAAAGCAGGCTTGACTTATGAGCATACAGCACGCCACATATGACCGTCGAAAACCGTAATACGGGAAAAAAAGTTGATGAATATATCAAGACCGGTCGAATGAATCCGATTCACTTTGGGCTCATAGACCGTTGAATGGTCTTTGACTTTGGAAATTGAAATGAAAAAAATCCAACAAACGGATCGGATCGGTGTTTCTCTTCACTGGGACTCGCTGTGACACGCCAGGCGTTGCGATCAAAAATTTTAGTTTCCGAAGAAAAAGAAAAAAAACGAAAAAACGTGTTGATTTGGTGTGTGTTTGGTGATGCGTGGGCGAAATAAAAACCCGCAACTCGCCGGATGCATATCAAACAAACATACACGAAATACCTGGTTGATCCTGCCAGTAGCATATGCTTGTCTCAAAGATTAAGCCATGCATGTCTAAGTACAAGCCGCTAGACGGCGAAACCGCGAATGGCTCAATAAATCAGTTATGGTTCCTTAGATCCACTCCATCCTACTTGGATAACTGTGGTAATTCTAGAGCTAATACATGCACTCGAGCCTCGACTGCGGGCTTTCGGGCTCGCAGAAGAGGTGCTTTTATTAGATCAAAACCAGTCGGGGCCGGGCTTTCGGGCTCGCGCACCGTACCAATTTTGGTGACTCTGATAACTTCACGCCGATCGCACGGCCTTCGCGCCGGCGACGTATCTTTCAAATGTCTGCCTTATCAACTGTCGATGGTAGGTTACGCGCCTACCATGGTTGCAACGGGTAACGGGGAATCGGGGTTCGATTCCGGAGAGGGAGCCTGAGAAACGGCTACCACATCCAAGGAAGGCAGCAGGCGCGCAAATTACCCACTCCCGGCACGGGGAGGTAGTGACGAAAAAATAACGATACGGGACTCTTCCGAGGCCCCGTGATTGGAATGAGTACACTTTAAATCCTTTAACGAGGAACCATTGGAGGGCAAGTCTGGTGCCAGCAGCCGCGGTAACTCCAGCTCCAATAGCGTATATTAAAGTTGTTGCGGTTAAAAAAGCTCGTAGTCGGATGTCTGTCTTCGGCCGGGCGGCGCCGCTCTGAATCAAGGGTGTTGCGTTTCACGCTCTGGGAGCCCGGGTGTCAAAGCCCGACTCTCTTCACGGTCGGACAACATCGCCGGAGTGGTGGTCGGTGCGTCGTTGTTGTATCTGCGGCCAGAGTTGGAAAGTTCTTTCGGGTTCTTTTTTAAATTTTGGTCGTAGTTGACTCGATTCGCTCCACCCAGTCAATCGTTCGGGGTGCCCTTCACCGGGTGTCTCGGGGCGGCCGGCAACGTTTACTTTGAACAAATTAGAGTGCTCAAAGCAGGTGTATCCCAACGCCTGAATATCGCAGCATGGAATGATGGAATAGGACCTCGGTCCGATTTTTGCTGGTCTTTTACTTTTGGACCCGAGGTAATGGTCAATAGAGACGGACGGGGGCATTCGTACTGCGGCGACAGAGGTGAAATTCTTGGACCGCCGCAAGACGAACAACAGCGAAGGCATTTGCCAAGAATGTTTTTCCTTGATCAAGAACGAAAGTTAGAGGTTCGAAGGCGATCAGATACCGCCCTAGTTCTAACCATAAACGATGCCAACCAGCAATCCGTCGGAGTTACTCCAATGACTCGACGGGCAGCTTCCGGGAAACCAAAGTCTTTGGGTTCCGGGGGAAGTATGGTTGCAAAAGCTGAAACTTAAAGGAATTGACGGAAGGGCACCACCAGGAGTGGAGCCTGCGGCTTAATTTGACTCAACACGGGAAACCTCACCAGGCCCGGACACTGGAAGGATTGACAGATTGAGAGCTCTTTCTTGATTCGGTGGGTGGTGGTGCATGGCCGTTCTTAGTTGGTGGAGCGATTTGTCTGGTTAATTCCGATAACGAACGAGACTCTAGCCTGCTAAATAGGTGACGGGTTTTATCAATTGAAACCGAAGGGAGTACGGAGGCGTCGGGATCAGGTGGCGGCGATTCGGGTCTCGGTGGGACTGGTTCCTTTAGTGAGGCAATCTCTCGGCTTGGTTTCGTTGTGCTTTGTTCGTCGGGTGTACGGCCTTCACGGGTTGGTTGCCTGGCGGATGAGGTATGGCGGGGCTTTGTCGGGAATGTCTCGCGGGGGCTGGCTCTATTGTTATTCGGTCGTCGTCATCCCCGGCGATACCTTCTGCTCTCGCGTCCGTCACGCAGTCTTCTTAGAGGGACAAGCGGCGTCCAGCCGCGTGACAGTGAGCAATAACAGGTCTGTGATGCCCTTAGATGTCCTGGGCCGCACGCGCGCTACACTGAAGGAATCAGCGTGTTTCACTCTCCCTGTCCGAAAGGACCGGGTAACCGCTGAACCTCCTTCGTGGTTGGGATTGGGGACTGCAATGATCCCCATGAACCAGGAATCCCTAGTAGGCGCGGGTCACTAGCCCGCGTCGATTACGTCCCTGCCCTTTGTACACACCGCCCGTCGCTACTACCGATTGAATGATTTAGTGAGGCCTTCGGACGGGCTTGTCGGGGTGCCGTCGAGTGGGGAGCAATCTCTGCCCGTGCGGTGCCTACCAACGGCGAGACTGAAAGATGGTCGAACTTGATCCTTTAGAGGAAGTAAAAGTCGTAACAAGGTTTCCGTAGGTGAACCTGCGGAAGGATCATAAACGAACAAGACAAATGTTTTGCGCATATGGCTTTGGTTGAGCACGAAACAACTAAAAGTTGCAAAACAAAAAAAACCCCCATCAAAAGTCTTTCGGCGTAAGACATCGTATGAACTATGTGTGGGTTGACGGAAGAAAATCATTTATTTTGAACGGGTATCAGGCGCTCTGATGCGCGGTGGTTTAAAGCGGATTCGCCTTTTCAAATTGATTTTTCTTTCCTCTCGGCTCAAAAAAAAACACAAAGTCTTTCGATTTGGTCTATGGCCGTGAGCAAATTCTTCCTGCTTCGATGGTGAATGTCTCTATAGATTCATTCGACCTTTAGCGGCGCTCACAGTGTTGACGTTAGTAGAGTGAAGAATACGATAGCCCGCCTGGGCCGCGAGTACCGAAGGAACAATAAAGGAGATTTTATAAAGTCTTAGTCCCTAAATCAAACACTTTGAAAAATAAAAACTCGGTGGATGGAGAGTCGGAAAAAAAAAAAAAAACATCAAGATTTTGAACGGGTATCAGGCGCTCTGATGCGCGGTGGTTTAAAAGCGGATACGCCCAATCGAAATTGTTTTTTTTTTTGTTTCTCTCTTCGTCTTCGGGATTTTTTGATTCTCGGTGGGGGACGAAAGTGTGAGACTTTACTCTGGACGTTCTTTTCGGGCGTAGATACTCGTGGTTGCGTGCGTGTGCGTCGTATAGACTAACACTCCAAAGCCCGACACTATGCCGTTGAAAACCGAATGTTTTTTAAGCTTGCCCTTCGCCCTCTCGATGAAGTAGGAAGAATTCAAAATCACAATAACACACTAAACCCAAATTCTAGTACGAGTGTTTATCGGAACATTTTCTTTCTGGCTTTCTTTCTCCGCCCTCGCATTCATTTGCTTGGGCGGGTTGGAGAAAAAGAGAGAAGAAAACGAATATGTCGTTTTATATACGACCCTGAACGGTGGATCACTAGGCTCGTGGATCGATGAAGAGCGCAGCAAAGTGCGCTAATCCATGCGAACTGCAGAACACATGGAGCATCGAAATCTTGAACGTAAATGGCGGCCCAGCTTCTCGCTCGGGCCACATCTGACTGAGGGTCGGTCGAATGATGAACGAACAGAGATTTTTTCAGTCTTGGTTTTGCATGTTGG
Source organism: Daphnia pulicaria (assembly GCF_021234035.1). Classification (NCBI taxonomy): domain Eukaryota; kingdom Metazoa; phylum Arthropoda; class Branchiopoda; order Diplostraca; family Daphniidae; genus Daphnia; species Daphnia pulicaria. The sequence continues at coordinate 1,212 of NW_025804875.1, read as the reverse complement.
GTCGCGGCGAGATTTATTTTTCACCCGGCCTGACCGCATAAAAGCTCCCGAATCTCTAACGTCTGGGTGCCGCGCGACTTAAGTGTCCGCGATGCCTCAAATACAAAAAAGGGGGAAAAATAAAAGAAGGTTCGCCCTGTTTTGTTTTTTTCCTCTCTATTCAAAAGAAAACCTTTTTCGATGGCAAAACAGATGGGAAATTTTTGAGCCAACTCAAAAAAAATTTTAGAAATAAACACATCTTCTCGAACAAGGTGTCGGCTGCGTGTGCGCGATATACCGCTTCAACGCGAGTTTAGTTGTGTGTGTGCGCCGGGCGTGTCGAAGTGTCGACCACCGCGAATTATCACTCACTCTAACCGCTCGTTATGCAAGCTTGGTTCGCGCACGACGCGTTGTTTCAATACAAAAAGCCGCAGGACGCCCTGTCACTTTTCGTAAATTAATTTTTGCGAATAACGAGAGACTCGCTTTATTTCGAAAAAAAAAAATTTGAACCGGCAATTATTCAATCTTTCCCGGCTTTTAAAACGCCAAAGTCTGCCGAGCTAGATAAAGTGTTGTCTCCTTTTGAAAACAAACAATTCATTCTGACCTCAGTTTAGATGAGACTACCCGCTGAACTTAAGCATATCAGTAAGCGGAGGAAAAGAAACTAACAAGGATTCCCTTAGTAGCGGCGAGCGAACAGGGATGAGCCCAGCACCGAACCTCGCGCCCGGTTGAGCGGGTGCCGAGGAATGTGGTGTTCGGGAGGATCGTGCGCGTCTGTCCGGTATCTATCGTCCAAGTCTCCATGAACGGGGCGAGCAACCCACAGAGGGTGTCAGGCCCGTAGATAAGACGAGCCGAGACCGTGCATCGGATCCCTTCCCAAGAGTCGGGTTGCTTGAGCGTGCAGCCCTAAGCGGGAGGTAAACTCCTTCTAAGGCTAAATATCGCCACGAGACCGATAGCGAACAAGTACCGCGAGGGAAAGTTGAAAAGAACTTTGAAGAGAGAGTTCAAGAGTGCGTGAAACCGTTCAGGGGGTTAAACGGGTGGGCCCTCGAAGGTCGAACAAGTCCCCGCTCCCGGCACTTGGTTGTATGCCCTTAACGCTGCATGGAGACTGCCTGAATTGGCGGCTCTCTTGCATAAGTCGTTCTGCGATCGCAATAGCCACGCCAAGGTCCGCAAGTGGGGGGCCTAGTAGGACTCCGCGACCGACTG